>NC_143581.1:121062473-121217840 GCF_048544385.1 Mastigoproctus giganteus
AACGCTGAGTTGGTGCATTCACAAAGACATCCCACTTTGTATCATGTCCTGTTCCAGAAGGGTCTGCAAACATTGCAGAATTTGCACATTTTGCTACACTGCGATTCCTAGGAGAATCCCCCCCCCCTTCGGTTCTCCCCGAGCTACAGCATTCCTGCTACTTGGTGCCCATTGCTTTGCTGCTATAGTCTGGAGCATGATTTACGTTTAAGTACAATTAACTGATTAAAAATAAAAATTAATAAAAAAGCAATTTAATTGATTAATTGACAATACTATATTAAGCTAACAGATTCCTAAATGCAGTGATATGCAATACAGTTTCAAGTTTATGTTAACCTTTTGATAACAAGTTCAAAATATACATTACATTATGTTCGTAGAGTTTTAAATTAGTTTTATCCCTTAGCTAAAAAGAAAAAAAAAAAGAAGCCACACTATGTGATTGGAACCTTTGAGCTCCTTATTTATCACATCTAAAACTCTACTATTCCACTGCAATACTAGTTAAGTGCTATGATATTCGCACCACAATACTGATACAACAGCTCTAAGAAAAGTAAGTCATAACTTACAAAACCACTAGCTAAATTTACAGATAAGATAACAAACATGACTAAGACTATTAAACTATTTATCAAACACAATTTAATATGTTAATTAATCAAAAAGATGCTAAAAATTTCCAAAAAACGTATCTATTCCCACAAGCTAAAAATTCTTCGCCAGATATATATTTTGCGTTGCTCTAGAGCATTATTCTTAATGCATCAAAATTTGGTGATTGTGCAATCCTATGACTCTCAAGGGAGAAGGTGTTGGATTTAAAAAAAAAAGATTATCTCGTTTCCTCTCCTCTGTGATCTCAATGCATAAGCTGCATAAATGCCAGCAACTTTTGCAACATCTATTGCCTCTTCATACTGGCCAAGCCAGGTTTCATCAAGTGCAAGGATTTCAATTTGGCTAGAGCGAGATGGATCCAGTTTGTTGCAAGTGCTCCTAACATTTTGGAAAAAAAAAACTTGTTTGGTTTCTTCATGTTTTACAGATTATTGTTTGTTATTTGGTTTTTAGGAGCATTAGCAACTAAGGCCATATTGCTCTGGGAATATGCGGTGGTCATTCCCTGACCTTTCCGCATCCTCCGTATTTGGTGGTGACGGGCTCGAACCCCAGTCTAATCAAGAAGTGTGTGCTCCTTCCCACCTGGCTACGGAGGTGCCCAGTTTTACAGGTACCAACATAATTGCTCTTCTGTTGTATTTGACAAGATGGATTTGCTGATTGGATCTCGTTGTTATACATACTTGTATTGGTTGGTTAAAAGTAATAGTATGCTGCATTTCAGGAAGAGATATGTGCAGTCTTCTATTTGCAGGTGGCATCCATTGATCTTGTCTGTTTTCTGTAGTGTCAGGATTTCTCTGTTTCAATAAGAAGGGTGGTCTTTACAGAATAGACTTAACAGTATGCCTTTCAGCCATGCAGAAGGTTTAGAAAATTTTTCACAGACATTGGATAAGACCTAAATATTAAAAGAGATGTAGGCTGTTCCCATTGCTGGTAGTTGAAATATACATGCATGAACGTTACGATCTTTCTTCAGTGCAGCAACAATATCTTGCAATGCAGTTTGGGGCATCATCCTGGAGATAGACCCCTGTGTTTATTGTAGTTGCACTCTGCCTTTGATAATGATAAGATATTGTAGATATAGAGGAGTTAAGATTGGTTGGTTGTTGGGTTTTATTGGCGCATTAGCAACTAAGGCTATAATGCGCCGAGGAGTTAAGAATATTAGGATGAGGTTAGAGTGCAAAAGTGAGTTGGGGTGGAGAATAGGATGATTTGGATGAGAGGAGGCTGAGCTACTAAGGGTACTAATCAGTACCCTTAGTGAGAATTTTCCCCAATCCTCTTACTCTAGCATTGTAATGCCATTCTAATATTAAATTCGTCATTTTCAGAGTCTTGCTCATTACACAGACAACTAAGAGTGACTTCTGCATAGGTGGGTGGGTGGGGTTCAGAGCCTTGGAATTCACTACAGAGGGTATCCTGCTGATTGGCATGTATTCTGCCAACTGACTTACGGTGGCATAGTGTAAAGTGTGTTTGGGGTCAAACGGCACCAGGGGTTTCCCCCATCTCCGCGTAGTTTACATTGTCGTGTGATACAGTACTCTGTAAAGGCCAGAGATTTAAAAGTGTATGGATATTGTACATGAGTGATCAACCTCAGTACCTAGGTAAGGGGGAACCATATTACATATAGTTTCACTGAAATTTGTTTGACAGTCCTCTGGCCATTCTCCATTTGGCTTCTGGGAAAGTGATCAGGACAGGGGTTAATCTGGTGCTGCTGCTTAAAGGGTTTTGAGGTTCCCCAATTCTCTCATTAATAGAGATTTTAATTATCCCAATTCAATTTAGACACAGTTCTGCATTAACAGACAGAATATTTAAGTGCAATTTAATTCCAAAACTATGCAATCCAGTGCATAGGTTTACAATTACTGGACTATCAAATGTATGCTTGAATTCAACAAAATTAGATAAATCCACAAACAAAAGAGAAGTTGCTTTACTCTGTTCTCTCATATAAATTATTGCATCTCTTATTTCTTCCATTTTCGTACCTTCAAATGTCATTAAATCAAGAGTCTGAGATCAATGCAGTTTTTTCATTTAACGCTTTTCTGAGTTCATGAAACTGGGAAGTGATTCGATTCATAAACCTGCTACTATTCCATGACAATATCACATACACCAATCTGCCATCAGCATTTGCATTGGTTTAAGTGCCCCCTTTACGAATTGTTTCATCAACCTTTGTTGCAAGACAGCTTCTTGCCTGAAGTTTTTCCTTAGGCCTACATATGAAATTCCTGAAAGATTTCGTTGGCTTGGTGTGGTGTTTTTATTATCTCCATCCACCATGTATGCACATGTTCGGGTCATTTCCATCAATGTTGCTTTCACCAGCTATATCTTCCAAACTAGCTTATAACACTTATACCTCAGAGTTTTGATCAAAGCAATCAGCCCCTCTGTTAATAGCATTATTTGTATTTGTAGTGGCAAATGATGAAAGAAAGCAAACTTATAGAGCAGGGATGGCCAACTTAATTTGTGGGCGCTCTACTCTTTTTCTTCAAAATGTGCCGCAATCTACCATCTCAAGAATTTCTTTGCACATGGTTAAAAAAACTTTATCAACACATATCGAAAAATGTTGTTTATAAATTTTAAAATTAAATACAATTCAGAATTCTTATTTTAAATTCATACGTATTTAAAACTTTAATTTATGTGAAGTTTATGTCTTCATCTCATATGCCAAGCTTTCAAAATCGGGGTTTTACTGTGATAAATAAAATGTTCTGTTTACACTCCAGGACGACGAAACGGTCAGAAGAGTTCACAAGACAAAATACAAGAAACAGCACCATATTTAGCAGCCACGGGCTTGAACCCCCGTCACTCAAGGCATGTGTACTTATGCACCCATGTGCCTGACCACTCATCTACAGCTGCCTTATCAGCAACTGTAAGGCCAACCGTAAAAAATCCTCTGCAAGCCCGCGAGAGCACAGCCATTCTTCGTCTTTGTTTGTTTCAAATACGAAAAAGCCAATTCACATAGATATGTGGAACCAAAATAGGAATTTAAAAGTTCACTGCATTATTTTTACATTTGGACACTTTTCTCGGCAAACATATTTCCAAAAGTCTTCTTTTGGCTTTTAGAAAGATATCGTTTCGCAAAGTAATAATTTCATTTTCAAGTAATATTTTCTCCAGGTGAAAAATCTCAGATTTTTTCTGCAATTTGTTTTGTACCTTAGTTGACCTCAAATGGACAAGAAATATATTGAACAATGTCTTCAATTGTTTTAAAATCGCTGAATCTGGTTTCAAAATCATCCAAAACTTTCTCAATTTCAGAGATATATTTCTCACTATTAAATTCAAAAACAGGATATTTTTGCAAATGATCTTGCATATTTTCAAAATGATCGGATTTTTTTTTCTTTGAAATCCGTAGCCATTTCCAAAAATTGATATTTATATGCAGAAATGCAAAGTACTACATATGGGTAGAAGTAACCCCAGAGAAACGTACCAACTGTGTGGTATTACACTTAAGGTGGTAGAAAATGAAAAAGACCTGGGAGTAATTGTGCAGGCAGATATGAAGTTTTCTGAGCAATGCAGACAGGCTGCCAGGGCAGGTCATGGGGTTTTGTCAATGATATATAGGAATTTTGCTAGCAGGGAAAAGGAGGTGATTATCCCTCTGTATAAGGCAATGGTCAGGTAACGCCTTGAGTACTGCGTACAGGTCTGGAGGCCTCATTTTAGGAAGGATGTAGATTTAATTGAGCGTGTACAGAGAAGGGCAACAAGATTGGTGAGGGGAATGAAGGGATCCTCTTACCAAGAGAGGCTTAAGTTCTGCAAATCGCAGTGGCTGGAGACTAGGCACCTGCGCGGTGATCTGATTGAGGTATATAAGGCCTTGAATGGGTTGAGCACGCTGAATTCTGATGGGATCCTTCCACTTGTTCAGATTACAAACCTAAGGGACATAAATTCAAATTAAGAAAAGACAGGTGTAGAATAGATGTGCAGAAATTTGCCTTTAGCCAGCGGGTGGTTAATTCCTAATTCATTTCACAAATATACGTGGTCTCAATTCTAATCTCAACGATGTCCATTTCCACTTGCAGTCTTCCAAACCCCATGTACTTTTTCTGACTGAATCTCAGTTATCAGTTGATTCAACTACTGCTCATCTCAGATGTCCAAATTATTTGCTGTATGATTCCTTTCGCCTCAAAGGTGGTACTTGTGCATATGTCCGTTCTGATATTCCCTGTCAGAGACTTGGCAATTTGGAATCTCCTCTCTTTGATCTTCTCTGGCTTAAAATCTCTCTACCTCATTGTGTAAAATTCATCTGTTGTCTCTACCGTTCTCCCAACTCCACTAATCACTTGGAGCTCTTTGACTTCCTCTCTTTGCAAATTGACTTTCTCCAGTTCAACTTTCGTAACAGTGAGGTAATTTTCCTTGGTGATTTTAACGTTCAAAACTCCAGCTGGCTTCCATTTTCTAGTCACACCGACCCAGCAGGTCGAGATGCTGAGGCTTTTGCAATTACTAATGACCTAGCACAGATTGTTCATTTACCTACAAGAATACCGGACAATCCTAATCATACAGCCAATACGCTTGATCTTTTTCTCACAAACAACCCTTCTAAGTACAAGGTTGAAGTGAGAGGTCCTTTAGGCACTTCAGATCACAACTTGGTGATTGTCTCTTCTCGAATGGAACCTTTATCTCATGGCTATTCCCAACCTCGTATTGTTTGGCATTACAAGAATGCAAAATGGGATGACCTGCGAGACTTCTTTTCTTCTTTTCCTTGGTCTAATTACTGTTTCAAAACTTCTGATGTCAACGTTTGCTCAAATCGTGTCAGTGAAATTATTCTTGCAGGAATGGAATCCTTTATCCCACACTCCACTTTAAAATCTCGTCCTTTATCTAAACCTTGGTTTTCCAATAAATGTGCTAAGGCTGTCCAAGAGAAGAACGTTGCATATCGTAATTGGCTTGTTTCTAATTCTTCAGTTTCATTTTCTGCCTACACCAAAGCTCGCAACAATTGTAAAGCAGTTATTAATCAGTCCAAACTAGAGTTTGAACAAGCTAAGAGTAGAAAACTTGCTTCTTGCCCTAATGGTAGCCGAGCATTCTGGTCTCTTGCCAAAGTTATTGGCCGCAACTTTTGCCCATCTCTGCTCCCACCACTGTCCAAACCAGATGGTTCTGTTGTCACTTTAGCGAAGGATAAAGCTGACCTGCTAGCATCCCATTTTTCTTCGAGCTCATGTATTAATGATCTTGGTAAAACACCTCCCACCATTCCTAACTCGCTCCATTCAATGCCTTCTGTGGTCTTCCGTCAAAAGGATATCAGAAGGATTTTGATGAATCTTGATGCTAAGAAATCTCCAGGTCCTGATGGTATTTCTCCACTTGTTCTCAAAACCTGTGCTCCTGAACTTACTCCTATTCTTTGCCGCCTTTTTTCACTTTCTTATTCCAAAGGTGTTTTTCCTTCTGCTTGGAAATTTGCTCATATCCAGCCAGTTCCTAAAAAGGGTGACAAATCCCTCCCATCCAATTATCGTCCCATTGCAATTACTTCTACTCTTTCTAAAGTAATGGAGAAATCAATTAACCGCCAACTCTTAAACTACCTAGAAACCTTCCGTCTGATCAACGATCGCCAGTATGGATTCCGTCAGTGTCGATCCACTGGTGATATTCTGGCTTATGTTACCCATTTATGGACTAATTCAATGGAAAGGTTCGGTGAAACACAAGTAGTTGCTCTTGACATCTCAAAGGCTTTTGATCGTGTTTGGCATAAAGGTCTTCTAAACAAGCTTCCATCTTATGGTTTGCCAACTGTTTTTAGTAATTGGTTATCCAGTTTTCTCTCTGATCGCTCACTGAGGGTGATGGCAGATGGCTCTCTGTCTTCTTACTTCTCCACTAATGCCGGTGTCCCCCAAGGTTCAGTTCTTTCCCCCACTCTTTTCCTCTTGTATATCAATGACCTTCTTCCACTGACTGGAAATTCTATCCATAGTTTTGCTGATGATAGCACATTGCATTCAACTTTCCATTTTGAGAAACCTTGTCCAGCTCAATCAGCTTCAAGTTCTCGAAAATCTGCTGCCAATTCCTTAAATGCCGATCTTCAGGTAATTCTCCAGTGGGGCAAAGACAACTTAGTTGATTTCAACCCTTCTAAAACTCAATCTTGTCTTATATCTCGCAAAAAGGATTCTTCTGCTCCTATGCTTATCTTTAGTGACACTCCGATTTCTAGGCAAAATGATATATCTCTTTTGGGGATTACCCTGACTTCTAATCTCTCTTGGCACAAGCACATTACAAATATTGCTTCCTCTGCATCTAAAAAACTTGGTTTTCTCTTTCGCTCTCGGCGTTACTTTTCTCCCAAACAGCTGCTCACTCTGTATAAATCGCAAATCCGCCCTGCCATGGAATATTGTTCCCACATCTGGGGTGGTGCCCCCAAAACCTCTCTCAGGCTTCTTGATTCCATTCAGAAGAGGGCAGTTAGGTTAATTAATGATTCATCTCTAACAGAGTCTCTCCACTCGCTTTCTCATAGACGCACTGTTTCTGCTGCATGCCTCTTCTACAGATACTTCCATGGGCACTGTTCTTCTGAATTGGCTTCTATAATTCCCGCTCTCTCTTTCAAAACAGTCCGAACACGTGCCGTCACCAGCCAACATCCATTTACTGTCCAACTTCAAACCCACAGAACCAACTTTTCATCTTCCTCATTTATTCATTCAACTGCCGTTTTCTGGAACAACCTTCCTTCATACGTATTTCCTGAAAATTACAATCTACAGAAGTTCAAGTCCAATATCAACAAATATCTTCTTTCGTCTTCTCAACCTCCAACCCAAGCACGGTACTAAGTACTATAGGTTATAATACCTCTCGTGTTTGGGGTTCTCATAAAAAAAAAAAAAAATTGCTGGAACAAACTTCCATCTGACGTTGTGGAAGTCGGTAGGTTGAATAAATTTAAGGAGGAACTGGACAGGCATTTGGAGGGAATGGTGCGATTTTTTTTTTTTTTTTTTTTTTGGCTGATGCTGCATAAGCTCATACATTTGCTTTCTTGCATCACATGCCACTACTACTACTAAATACTACTAATCAGTGCGTTTAAGTGCCTTTCTAAATTTCCTTTTTTTGAGTATACCCACAGAAGAATTGCAAATCAAACAACAACATTTTTCTTTTATCATTGCAAAAAAGTATTCTATTTACACTCTTGATGAAAATGATACGTTTTGCTCTTTTTTTGTTGTATTAATTTTAAATCAAAGGTTACTAAATTAAGTATAAGTACTGTCCAGTTATTAATATTAAGTAAGCTAAATAAGAATTCGACACATACACTATGCTCTCCACAACGTAACTGCGTGAATTTTCACTAGACAAGCCTAGTGGGCCTAGCCCACTACACACGCTTATTTGTAATAAGCGTATGAAGCAGGGTGCATAATAATAATATTTAGATTTTGACTAATCTATTTTTATATATATTTTAAATTTGTCGGGATCAACCGAAACTAAAGCAGCGATCGACTTTTTGGCCACCGCTGTTATAGAGCATCAGCAAAGGTTAAAAAAAAAAAAAAAAAAAAACACACTACCCATCTCACCCATGCATCCCCTCCAAGAATTTGTTTAGTTCTTTTTTGAATTTATTCAAACAACCACTTCCACAACAACAGATAGCAGTTTGTTCCTATAATCAAACACTCACTGGCTGAGGCAAACATCTGCACATCTATCCTGCAACCATCCTTCCTCAATTTGAATTTGTCCCTTCATGTGTGTAATTAGGTTCAGGTTCAGGTTCCTCTCTTTATGATTTCATCACTTTATTTAAAGGAACTGTCTTTCACATGTTTTGCATGCTTGGTATAGGCAAGATTTTCTTTCTGAAATCAATAATTTTGATAAGTTATTAACACAACAGATCCCTATAATAACTGAGCAGCCCGGTTAAATACTAAGAAAGCAAGGCTTCTGACACTAATGGCATGTGATCTTTCCAGTGTTCATGGTTTTCTTCTGTATTAAGCAATCTTGAGCTTGGAATAAAATGAATTTTAAAAATTAATGAAATATAATAGCTTGCTTTTCATAGAATGTTCAAAATTTAAGCTCAGAATCTGAGCTACTTTCAAGAATATTCACTACAGTGAGAGTAATCAGATTTCACTCCTACATTAACTCATTACCAGAAAGGCCACTAGGGAATTAACTGCTGTAAGTGATTAAGGGATAAAATCAGGCATACTCTGTGGTGACCTTAATCTTGGGAAGTTTCCCAATGCACAATTTTAATGCTACTGTGGTTATGCTTTAATGCAGTAGTAATACAATTATATGGCTTCTCTGATTAACTACATTATAAGAAAGAAAAATGAAAATAAAAATTAACCTGTCAGATTGAGTTAGGAGTCACTTCTGCAAATGGGTTCCTCATAATGAAGGGCATCTGTTCATCATAGTGAGCTGTTTCGAAGACTGTTTTTTTTTAATACTAAACATGGAGCACTAAAACAAAATGCCACACGCACGAAAACCAATGGTTCTGTTCATTTAGATTATAACAGCTTTAGTTATATCTTTAAAATGAATTATAAATTTACATAATCTGAGTCTTTGCTTTAACTCCATTTGTTATTTATGGCGAATTGGCACCTGTGCCAAGGATTGTATTTTTTTATACCCTAATTAGCCACTGTACTGGATGGTTGCAGGATACAGAAATTTGCTGTCAGTTCCCATTTACATTGATTGTTGGAATAAACTTCCATCTGGTGTTGTGGGAATGGGTACTTTGAATAAATAATAATGAAAATTAAACAAAATTATTAGAGGAGTGAAAAGCTAATGTCAGAAGGGGTTTTTTTTTTTTTTTGCTAATGCTGTTTATATAAGCTTTCTTGCATCAGTTACCACTACTAATACTAAATTTAATACTAAATCTACAATTTACAAATTTTCTCACTTTTCATTAACACACAATACATACAGACAAAAAAACATATTATATACAGACATATATATACAAAGAAAGGTGTTTTGCAGTATCGTGGAAGAAGGATAATTCCTTCCCATTCATGTTAAGAATTAGTGAATGGGTTGGAGGGAATTTGCTCCTGAGCAGCTTAATCTTATTCCAAATTTGCCTGGAGTCAGAGTCTTAAGTAAGTATGTAAGCATACTGTCACATTTTGTTTTTCAAGCCTTTTATCTGAGTTTCTTGATTAATTAGATTGATGCATCCCCTCCAAGATGGTGACAGGAAACCTTTGAAACAGATTCTATTCCTAGTTATTTTCTTTTTGAGAAATATTACATGCCTCATTTCATTAGAGATTAGCATGCTTAAATTTATAAGAGAATGTTTGTAAAATAGCAATATCTGCCATGGATAGTTGCTGATATGTAATAACATGTTCAACAGTACTCAATGAAATTTACCCCAGGGGCTCACATCTGGTGAGTATGGGCTTGGCAAACCCGGGGTCCTGAGCTGGATATCATCATTCTTCTCTTTCTTGCTTTCTTGGTGATTCCCCTTTTCTTTCTTTCTTTCTTTCTTTCTTTCTCTTTCTCTCTCTCTCTCTCTCTCTCTCTCTCTCTCTCTCAGGGTAACGTGGGAAATTTTTTTTTTTTTTTTTTGGCTGGTGCGGCATAAGCCTCAGGCTTCCTTGCACCATATGGCTAATAATAATAATAATTGTTTGAATGATACATTCAAAATATGTTCTAATAAGACAGACTATTAATATTTTGCCTTGTAAACTTTCCATTTTCTGTGAGTTTTTGTTTGTGTGGAGCTGGTGAATTGCAGTTTGGAAATTATTAGAAAGTGACTGAAAGGTTTATTTAGAATGATCCATTCAATGAAAAACAAATAGAGAAGTTGATTACAATAGTCAAGGAGTGGTAGACTCAGACATGCGGGTGGGTTGCACAAATTTTTTGGCGGGCAAGTGAGCCACACAAATGGCCACAATAGTGTACACACAGCACACTGTAGTATTACTCAGAGAAATACATTGATATTTTCATGTATTTTCCCTTGTACAGAAATATTTGAATCTCATGACAATGAGTAATGGTCACAAGTCAGGAAATCACATGGCAGTGTTTAAGAATTTTATTTAACTGATATTATTTTTAGATTGAACCCTGTTAACCTGTGAAAGTTGACAATACTTGGAGGGTAACATATCAGAGGGTTACCAATTTGACATGCCTGTTATAGTTACAGCACGAATAAATATATATGTATGAATACCACTACATAAAAAAAATTATTCAATTAATTGACCTTGTCCATCTAGCTGAGGTGATCCCATAAATAGTGGTAATTATTAAAATTTTTCAAAAAAAAAAAGTATGGATGATAGCTATCTGAGCAGATCTTCAAGATCTGTGGTAATATGAAGATGATTTAATAGCACAAGCTAAGCAACTGTTTTCAGATGTGTATCTCTAAAGAATATATTTGAATGGTATTAGAAAACACATAAGAATGGCCACATTGCCACAAGCAGCAACTGAAGAATTTCTGTCCCATTAGCAAAGAGTAACTTAAACATTATTTGTAACTTAAACATTACCTGTAGAGTTATTTTTTTCTTCTTTTTTCTTTGTGAACAGATACCTGCCAAGTTATAACAGTTAATCAGATTACAAATGTCCCTGGAATTATAGTTCATCATCAGCCATTTTCAATCCACTGCAGGATGAAGGCCTCTTCAGCAACTTTCCAGTTCCTTCTGTTTTGTGCAATGGCCATCCATTTACTACCCACAAACTCATGAATTTCATCTATCCATCTCCACCATTGTCTTCCAGGTTTTCATCTAGCTCCTCTTGGGTACCATTCTGTTATTTTCTTAGTCCATCTGTCATCATGTCTTCGAGCTATGCGTCCTGCCAAGATCATTTTAGTTCTTTAGTTTTGAAAAGAAGGTCCTTTAATTGAGTTTGCTGCCTAATCCATGTGTTTCTCTTCTTATCTAACAGTCTGATTCCCAATATAATTCATTCCATTCTCGCTGTGTAGTTCTCAGCTTCTCTTCCATTCTTTTGGTGAGTGCCCAAGTTTCACTTCCATAAGTCATGGTGGGGAGTATACACTGGTTCATTATTTTACGTTTCAGACAAACTGGGATATTGCTCTTCAGTATGTGACTATATTTCCTGAATACTATCCAACCAAAATTTATTATTCTCTTGACTTCCAGCCATTTATCATTATTACAGCTAATAACTTGTCCCAGATAAGTATATGACTCCACCTTTTCAATTACTGCTCCTTCAATCATTATGTCCCTTTCTGTGGGATACTTGTTCATCATTACTTTTGTTTTAGCCATATTCATCTTTAGACCAAAATCCTTACTAACTGTGCATAACTGATTAAGATTTTCCTCTAATTCTCTGCTTATGTGGCATCTATTTGCAGGTGACCACAATGTCATCTGCAAATCGTAAATGGTTTAAGTACTCTCCATTCACATTGACTCCTTTCTGTGACAAGTGTAATCTTCTGAAAGCTTCCTCAAGGGCAGCAGTAAACAGCTTCAGAGATATTGTGTCTCCTTGTCGAACTCCTTTCTCGATTTTAAATTTGCTGCTGTCTTTGTCTAGTCGAATAAAGGAGGTTGCGTTCATCATAATATATGGGGTATCTATGCCTTGTCTTTCCAGTGCCCGAAACATTGCCTTATGCTGTATGGAGTCAAATGCCTTTTCATAATCCACAAATTCCACGCATAGTGGTGTTTTATATTCATTTGCTTTCTCCATTAGCTGTGATATTACGTGAAGGTGATCCATAGTTGAGAATCCTGTCCTAAAGCTAGCTTGCTCTTTCGGTTGATTCTCATCAAGTATTCTTTCTAATCTGTTAGTAATGACCCTTGTGAACAACTTGTAGATGTGGCATAACAAGCTAATTGGTCTATAATTTCCAATTTCTGATTTATCTCCTTTCTTATGCAGCAAAACTATGACTGCATTATTCCACTCCGTAGGCATCACACCTTTTCTAATGCATTTTGTGAAGTCTTGCCAGTTTTTGTGCCATGTCTCTTCCTCCCAATTTTAAAAACTCTACAGTAACTTCACCTTCCCCTGGGGCTTTCTGATTATTCATTTTCTTCAACGCATGTTCTACCTCATCAGGAAGAATATTGGGTTTGTCGTATGTGTTGCTAATTTGCGATCCATCTTCCCCACTGCTGGCATCATTCCCTCGCTCCTTGTATAATTCTCTATAGTAGTCTTCTGTTATTTGAATTATGCCTTCTCTGCTACTTATAAATGCACCATCGCTATTCTTCAGTTTCAGTATCATCTGTCTTTCTGTATTACTGCTCATGGCTGCTGATTTAAGTCCCTTGTTTTTCCTTAATGCTTGTTCTATTTTTCTTGTGTTAAATCTTATGTCCTCTCTGAGTCTGTTTCTAATTTCTAAATCACCTGATTTACAGATATACATATGGGTAAAACTTACTGTTATTATTATTATTATTATTAATAGCCATATGGTGCAAGGAAACCTGAGGTATATGCTGCACCAGGAAAAAAATAAAGTTCCCGAGTTACCCTGTGTGTGTGTGTGTGTGTGTGTGTGTGTGTGTGTGTGTGTGTGTGTGTGTGTGTGTGTGTGTGTGTGTGTGTGTGTGTCAAATTTACCAACAATTTTTAATTTCAGCAGTTTTTACTGACACAGTCTACAAAGCACTGGATTCTATGTACTTTTTGAAACTGTCTTGGAAAATTAACTGACTAATATAACTTCTAAAATATAACCCATAAAAAGATATTGGTGCCTTAATGGCTAGCAGCTTTTGATAATAAGCTCCTCTCTATTACTATAACAATGGATTAAAAAAAAATTATTATATAAAGTTTCCTTTCATACTCTTCAACGGTCTCTGGAGAGTGAGAGAGGAGTACTTTAAATGACAACAAACCAGTATACTTACGAATGGAATGTACTAGCCAAAACAATCTTTTCATTAGTATTCAACTTTGGTCTGCCAAACTTGATGTTAATAGGATAATTTTCTTCATTATTCAGAACATCAAATACATCTCGTCCATCTTCAAGTTGCCTTCCACTTATGGGTAAACCATTAATTGATAAGAGTGAATGTCCCACTGGAAAGGGGAAAAATAAAAAAAAATAAAAAATCAGTTCTTTCCAAAATCACAGCAATGAATAAAAGTAAAATCAAGAGTATTAGCCATATTCAAGTTTCCTTCCACTTATGGGTAAACCATTAATTGATAAGAGTGAATGTCCCACTGGGAAGGGGGAAAAATCAGTTCTTTCCAATATAACAGCATTGAATAAAAGTAAAATCAAGAGTATGAGCCATATATAGTCTGACAAACTAATAATAAAATTTACACTTTAATACCACACATGAAGATCATATTAACTGCAACACATTATACTTAAAAGCAAGGTGCTGCTACTATCCAGGCTATTATTAAATTTAAATAAAACAATAAAATAATGAGTGAAATTACAACCAGCACGAGCTGATTAGTCTTCCAAGGCATAAAATCCTGCAAAGATGAAGCACAGATCCAACCGCAAATAATGCAAGGAAAAGCACAAATACAAAAGCACATATACCAACACTCACTGTAACATGATCTCTCTCTCTCTCTCTCTCTCTCTCTCTCTCTCTCTCTCTCTCTCTCTCTCTCTCTCTACAACATTCTGCCAAATGCCCATCTATCATTCCCCAACTCCACTAATTACTTGCAGAACTAGACAAGTTTTTGGAGAGTACAGATGAGTGGACTGAGTATGGTGAGTTTTTTTGTTTTGTTTTTTTTTGGCTCACGCTATATAAGCTGGCTTTCTTGCATCATTTGCCATTACTATTACTACTCCCCCTCTTTGAAACTTGACTTCCTCCAATCCGACTTTCCTAACCGGTGAAATGATCTTCACAACTCCACCTGGCTTCCATTTTCCAGCCACATGGACCCAGCTGGTCAAGATGTTTAAGCTTTTACAATTACTAATGACCTTGTGGTTCAGGTTACATGGTTTTTTTTTTTTTTTTTATGTGTGAAACCCAAACACAAGAGGTATTAGAACCTATAGTACTTAGTACCGTGCTTGGGTTGAAGGTTGAGAAGACAAAAGAAGATATTTGTTGACATTGGACTTGAACTTCTGTAGATTGTAATTTTCAGGAAATACATATGAAGGAAGGTTGTTCCAGAAAACGGCAGTTGAATGAATAAATGAGGAAGATGAAAAGTTGGTTCTGTGGGTTTGAAGTTAGACAGTAAATGCATGTTGGCTGGTGGCGGAACATGTTCGGACTGTTTTGAAAGAGAGAGTGGTAATTATAAAAGCCAATTCAGAAGAACAGTGCCCATGGAAGTATCTGTAGAAGAGGCATGCAGCAGAAACAGTACGTCAATGAGAAAGCGAGTAGAGAGACTCTGTTAGACATGAATCATTAATTAACCTAACTGCCCTCTTCTAAATGGAATCAAGAAGCCTGAGAGAAGTTTTGGGCGCACCACCCCAGTTGTGGGAACAATATTCCATGGCAGGGCATATTTACGATTTATACAGAGTGAGCAGCTGTTTGGAAGAAAAGTAATGCCAAGAGCGAAAGAGAAAACCAAGTTTTTTAGATGCAGAGGAAGCAATATTTGTAATCTGCTTGTGCCAAGAGAGATTAGAAGTCAGGGTAATCCCCAAAAGAGATATCATTTTGCCTAAAAATCAGTGTCACTAAAGATAAGCATAGGAGCAGAAGAATCCGTTTTGCGAGACATAAGACAAGACTGAGTTTTAGAAGGGTTAAAATCAACTAAGTTGTCTTTGCCCCACTGTAGAATTACCCGAAGATCGGCATTTAAGGAATATGGTAGCAGATTTTCAAGAAGTTGAAATTGATTGAGCAGGACATGGTTTCTCAAAATGGAAAGTGGAATGTAATGTGCTATAATCGACAAAACTATGGATAGGATTTCCAGTAAATGGAAGGTCATTAATTTACAAGAGGAGAAGAGTGGGGGAAAGAACTGAACCTTGGGGGATACCGGCATTAGTGGAGAAATTAGAAGACAGAGAGCTATCTACCATCACCCTCAGTGAGCGATCAGAGAGAAAACTGGATAACCAATTACAAAAAACAGTTGGCGAACCATAGGATGGAAGCTTGTTTAGAAGACCTTTATGCTAAACATGATCAAAAGCCTTTGAGATGTCAAGAGCAACTAATTGTGTTTCACCGAACCTTTCCATTGAATTAGTCCATAAATGGGTAACATAAGCCAGAATATCACCAGTGGATCGACACTGATGGAATCCATACTGGCGATCGTTGATCAGACGGAAGGTTTCCAGGTAGTTTAAGAGGTGGCGGTTGATTGATTTCTCCATTACTTTAGAAAGAGTAGAAGTAATTGCAATGGGACGATAACTGGATGGGAGGGATTTGTCACCCTTTTAAGGAACTGGCTGGATATGAGCAAATTTCCAAGCAGTAGGAAAAACACCTTTGGAATAAGAAAGCGAAAAAAGGCGGCAAAGAATAGGATTAAGTTCAGGAGCACAGGTTTTGGGAACAAGTGGAGAAATACCATCAGGACCTGGAGCTTTCTTAGCATCAAGATTCATCAAAATCCTTCTGATATCCTTTTGACGGAAGACCACAGGAGGCATTGAATGGAACATGTTGGGAATGGTGGGAGGTGTTTTACCAAGATCATTAATACATGAGCTGGAAGAAAAACGGGATGCTAGCAGGTCAGCTTTATCCTTGGCTGAAGTGACAACAGAACCATCTGGTTTGGACAGAGGTGGGAGCTGAGATGGGCAAAAGTTGCGGCCAATAGCTTTGGCAAGAGACCAGAATACTCGGCTACATTAGGGCAAGAAGCAAGTTTTCTACTCAGCCTGTTCAAACTCTAGTTTGGACTGATTAATAACTGCTTTGCAATTGTTGCGAGCTTTGGTGCAGGCAGAAAATGAAACTGAAGAATTAGAAACAAGCCAATTACAATATTAGCATTAGTAGAGGCATTTGATGCAATAAAGCAAGCTTATGCAGCATCAGCCAAAAAAAAAAAAAAATAAAGTAAAATAAATAAATAAAAAATAACCACTTCCACTTCACCCCCCTGTTTGTTCGAAATACCTTTCCAGCTGAGCCTTAAACTTATTTAGGCTATCAACTTCCACGACAAACGAATGGAAGTCTATTCCACCAACCAACCACCCGCTGGCTAAAGGCAAATTTCCTCACATCTATCCTACATCTGTCTTTTCTCAATTTGAATTAATGCCCTCTCAGGTGATTATTCTGAGCAAGAGGAAGAATCCCATCAGCATTGAGCATGCTAAAACCATTCAAGGCTTTATACACCTCTATCAGATCACCTCGCTGGTGCCTAGTCTCCAGACACTGTAATTTGCAAAACTTAGTACTTTCTTCGTAAGAGCACCTCTTTGTTCCATTCACTAATCTTGTTGCCCTTCTCTGTACTCATTCCAGCATCTCTACATCCTTCTTGAAATGAGGCCTCCAGACCTGTATACAGTACTCTAGGCATGGCCTGACCATTGCCTTATACAAGGGAATAATCACCTCCTTATCCCTGCTAGAAAAATTCCTATATATCATCGACAATACACCATGAGCCACTCTTGCAGCCCGTCCGCACTGCTCAGAAAACTTCATATCCGCCTGCACAACAACCCCCAGGTCCCTTTCATTCTCTACCACTGTCAGTGTAGTACCACAGAGTTGATACGTTGCTCTGGGATTTCTGTTTCCCATATGTAGTACTTTACATTTGTCAATGTTAAACTTTATTTGCCACCTCTCAGCCCATCTGCTCAACCTTTCCAGATCCTGCTGCAGTAGCATAGTGTCAGTAGCATCCTTGACAACCCTGCCAACCTTCGTATCATCTGCAAACTTGGACATTAAGCTGGATATACCATCATCAATATCATTTATAAATACAGAAAACAATAATGGACCCAATACTGAACCCTGAGGGACTCAACTAATAACATTAGTCCACGATAAGCAGTGTCCATTGATTACCACTCTCTGTCTTCTCCCCCTCAACCACCCCTTTATCCATAGCAGCAATTTGCCTCCAATGCCACACTGTTCCAATTTGTGCAGCAGTCTTCCATGTGCAACAGTATCAAAAGCCTTTCTAAGATCCAAGTATATAATATCAAAGTTATTCCCTGCATCCAGTTCTTTTGTGACTGCATCATAGTATCCAATCAAATTGGTCAGGCAAGACTTCCCCTTAACAAAACCATGCTGTGTCTGAGCTATAACTGAAGTCTTGTCTAGATGATCCTGCAGTGCTTCTTTAACCAGTGCCTCCATTAATTTTCCAGGAACAGAAGTTGAACTAACAGGTTTATAATTACTTGTGTTGCCCTTTGATACTCCTTTGTGAATTGGGAACACATTTGCACATTTCCAGTCCATGGATACTTCCCCTGAGTCCAAGGAAGCTCTCATAATTATGGCTAAGGGTTTGCTTACTTCATTTGCTGCCTCCTTTAATATAACTGGATAGATCCCATCCACCCCAGGTACCTTTCTTGTATTTATCTTCAACAATTTCTCCTCCACTTTACTCTCAGTTATTACAAGATTCTCTAGCTTACTGCCAGAGTTGAATACACCTCTGGCATTCCCCTCGCTGAATAAATCTTCATGTGTGAATGTCGATGCAAAATATTCATTCAGTTTGTTAGCTACCTGAGCAGGATCATCACCAGTTGACCCATCGATATCAAGTGGACCAATCTGATTCATCCCCTTCCTTCTAGAGTTTACATAAGTAAAGAACTCTTTGCTGTTTTTCTTTGCATCCCTTGCCAAAGATTTCTCGTAATCTGCCTTCGCCTGCCTAACCTCCTTTGTAACTTGGTTACAGATCAACTTGTATCTATCATAGGCTTCCGTGTCACGTGTTAATTTATATGTATCCCAAGCATTTTTCTTCTCTGCCATATGTCTGATTAGTTCATCTGACATCAATTTAGGCCTAAACCTTGAACAATATTTCTTAGTCGGTATGTAAAGCCTAGTAGCTTCCAAGATAAGTTCTTTGAATGCTTCCCATTTTGAATTTGCTGTTGGTAACATCATCAGTTGGTCCAACTGTATAGAATTTAAATACTGTCTCAGTCCATCGTAGTCGCCTTTACGAAAGGAAAACCCTTCCCTTTACCCCTAATGGTAGTTAACTCTTTGAGTAAATCCCACTTCAGCACACTGTGATCACTGCCACCTAGTGGTTCATTTACCTGCAGATTCTTAATATATGAAGAATCACAACTGATAATCAAATCAAGAGTATTACTCCCTCTAGTTGCCTCCCGAACATGCTGATGTAGAAAATAATCATCCAATAAATCCACAAAAGCCTTGCTAGTGTATGAGTGACCAGCCCCCAAATTGCAGTCAATATCTGGGAAATTAAAATCCCCCATTATAAGACTCTCTGATTTACTGGCCCACTCTATTTCCCCGTACAGTTTCTTATTATACTCATCAGAGTCATTAGGCCTATAGCACACTCCTACTCTCAATTTTGATCTCGCAATGCTTATGTCACACCAAACTGACTCGACACTGCACTGTCCAGCAATGTCGACTGGCTCCACTTCCTTGGATTTTATGTGTTTCTTAACTAATAGCATAACCCCTCCCTTCCTATCCTGTATGTAGACATTGTACTCCCCAAATTCCAGTTCTGCATTCCTTATATCTGTGTGACACCACGTCTCTGAAATCCCCACAATATCTGCCTTTGATGTTTTGAGCAATACCTCAAATTCATCAAATTTATTAACTAAACTCCTAGCATTGGTGTACATGCAAGTATACATGCACCTGTTGTTTTTCTTAGCTACCCTAACACAACCTATGTGTTTATTTGTACCCCAATGATTCCCAGCAGTCTCTGAAATATCCTGCATCTTATTTTCCAGGCTGTGGCTCATTCCAATAGAAGCAGTGCAAGAATCACTTTCACCTCTGCCGGTGGCTACTGTTAATCTATTAGTCCTTGTATCCCCCCAATCTAGCAGTTTTCCGACCCACCTAACACTGCCTCGATAGCATCAGCAAACATTCTTGCACCCTTTCTATTTAAGTATATCCCATCCATGTAGAAGCAGTCTCTCCTGTTAACAAGTACAGACCAGGCTGAAAAAAATTCTACCCCTTGAGTCTTGCACAATCTTTCCAGGGCCGATTTGATCGACAGGGCTCTCATCATATACTCCCTCCTATCGTGTCTGGGCAGAATTGCAGACACTTTCAAATTCAACCCTAATTCACAGCTTTTTTTCAACAGTGACCTGTACTTGTTAAGTAATTCCGCTGGTCTCCTACTCTTAATATCATTAAGTGCCAACGTGTACAACTATATCACCTTTTGTTCCCATTATGCAACATTCTTCTCTTGAACAGCCTTAGCACATTTATTGAAAAACCAAGGTTTAGATAAAGGACGAGATTTTAAAGTGGAGTGTTGGATAAAGGATTCCATTGCTGCAAGAATAATTTCACTGACACGATCTGAGCAAACGTTGACATCAGAAGTTTTGAAACAGTAATCCGACCAAGGAAAAGAAGAAAAAAAGTCTCACAGGTCATCCCATTTTGCATTCTTGTAATGCCAAACAACACGAGGGTGGGAATAGCCATGAGATAAAGGTTCCATTGGAGAAGAGACAATCACCAAGTTGTGATCTGAAGTGCCTAAAGGATCTCTCACTTCAACCGTGTTCTTAGAAGGGTTGTTTGGGAGAAAAAGATCAAGCGTATTGGCTGTATGTTTAGGATTGTCCGGTATTCTTGTAGGTAAATGAAAAATGTGTCCTAGTTCATTAGTAATTGCAAAAGCCTCAGCATCTCGACTTGCTGGGTCGGTGTGACTAGAAAACGGAAGCCAGCTGGAGTTGTGAACATTTAAAATCACCATGGAAAATTTCCTCACTGTTAGGAAAGTTGGACTGGAGAAAGTCAAGTTGCAAAGAGAGGAAGTCAAAGAGCTCCAAGTGATTAGTGGAGTTGGGAGAATGGTAGAGACAACAGATGAATTTGACACAAAGAGGTAGAAAGATTTTAAGCCAGAGAAGATCAAAGAGAGGAGATTCCAAATTGCCAAGTCTCTGACAGGGAATATCAGAACAGACATGTGCACAAGTACCACCTTTGATGCGAAAGGAATCATACAGCGAATAATTTGGGCATCTGAGATGAGCAGTAGTTGAATCAACTGATAACTGAGATTCTGTCAGAAAAAGTAAATGGGGATTGGCAGACTGCAAGTGAAAATGGACATCGTTAAGATTAGAATTGAGACCATGTATATTTGTGAAATGAATTAGGAAGTGCTTGGGAGGTTTAGATCTTTTCGCAGATAAGCTTGCTCTTTTAGTTTGACAATTCATGGTGTGTTCAATAGTAAGAAAAAGTGGGTGGGACATGCTGTAGGAAGTAATGAAATTTTTGGATATGGCGTACACGTGGTAAACATATACCCAGATCCTTGACATAACGTGGCCTCAACAATGCTCCCCGCATACACACTAATCGGACTCCCTCCAGTCACTATCTGGCAGAGTACAGGTAGCAAGATTATACACTAGCTGGATCCGGAAGCCTCCTAGAGAGTTACCACAATAGGTTCGGTCTGGTGTACTAACTAGCGGCCGGCCTGCAAACACAGTTTTAGAGCTGTACGCTCGAAATGTAAGGAATATTGGATCTCGCCACGACGTTCATCATAACCTCAAAAGTCATCAATCATACTGCATGATGGAAGAGATAGGGAAGGGTTGACCGGAACTTAGCTCTAGAGACTAAACATGGGTTCCACCACTTCAAGCCTCCAATAAGCAAAGTGGTGGTATTTCACCAGTTGATGAGTCATCTACCACCTAGAGTTGGTGCTGGTTGCGCTGAGTGGTCCTCTAGGCACCTCAGATCACAACTTGGTCTCTTCCCCAGTGGAACCCTTCTCTTGTAGTCATTCTCAACCTCATACTGTTTGGCATTATGAGAATGCAAAATGGGATGATCTTTGAGATGTCTTTTCTTCTTTTCCTTGGTCAGATTACTGTTTTAAATCTTCTGATGTCAACAGTTGCTCGAATCGTGTCAGTGAAATTATTCTTGTAGAGATGAAATACTTTATTCCACAATCCACCCTAAAATCTGATCCATTATCTAAAGTTTCGTTTTACAACAAATGAAGGTAACTTAAAGTATATGTAGGTCCATGTATACTTGCATGCACACCAATGATAGGAGCACAGTAAACAAATCTGATTTATTTGAAGTGTTGGCCAAGACATCAAAGGTAGACATTGTTGGGATATCAGAGACTCGGTGTTACGCAGATATAAGGGAAGCAGAATTTCAATATGGGGAATACAATGTGTACAGAAAGGACAGAGAGACAGACAGACAACAAGGATAGGAGGGTGGAGAGCGACATGTGATAAGGCTGTTCAAGATAATGTTATACATCACAATTGGCTTGCATCCAAATCTTCACATTTATTTTCTGCTAACACCAACGATCTCAACAATTGTAAAGCAGTTATTAACAGTCCAAACTAGATTTCGAACAGGCTAAGAGTACAAAACTCGCTTCTTGTTCAAACTGTAGTTGAGCAGTCGAATCTCTTGCCAAAACTATGTACCGAAACTTCTGCCGTTCTCTCTTCCCACCTATGTCAAAACCAGATGGTTCTATTGCCACTTCATCCAAAGATAAAGCTTTAGCTGCTCACCTCGACCATGTTGAGGTGAGTGGTCCTCTAGGCACCTGAGATCACAAATTGGTGATGGTCTCTTTTCAAGTGGAGCCTCTCTCTCGTGGCAATTCTCAACTTTGTATTGTTTGACATTATAAGAATGCAAAAGAATTACCTCAGTATGCCTTTACAGGATGACTTCTTTGCTCTACTCTCCAGGTCTGATTTTAAAATGATTTAAAATTCATAAAAATTAATAAAAAATTTCTTTAAAATTATTATTAAATGTGTTCATTACTCTTAGTATATGAACGATCCGATGTCCCGGGATCATAGTTGAAAGCTCCAAACTCATCAAACCCTCCACACACCCTTGAGTATCTGAAGACATTATGTAAGGTATTTAAAATATTTAGAGTAGACACTAATAAAACATTTTAATTTTTAAAAATATTTACTTTTGATCCAAGAGAATTACACCTCCTTTCACGATAAAATCTAGACAAATTTTTGGTTTACCTATGGGATTTAGCCTTAGTGGACTAATCGCCGAGATACCTAAATAAAATTGAAGAGATACACTTGACATCATTTTTACCTGGGATTACATTTTATGGGAGATATTTGGATGATATCCTAATCGTAACTGATGAAATTACTACAATGTTTTACTGACCCTCAATAACATACATACATACATATGAGGTTAAAATTTACTTTGGAGACAAGAGAATGAAGACTAGTATGATTAATTTTTTAAATTTTACTCTCACAAGGGAGGGGGGACAGATTACAGTTCAAAATTTAGCAGAAACCCACAAATGCCAGAATATTTCTACATTATTCCAGATGCCATCCATTTACCTATAAATATTCCATTCTAATTAATCAATTTAGTAATGCTTATAAATATACTACAACACAGACTGTGTTAAAAAGAGAAATCAAAGAACTGACGAGCAGATTTCTAAATAGGGGTTATCCCACCATTAACAGCATATACTAGACTACAGGCAAAGGATAGGGTGGATAGAATAAAACACAATAACAGGACTAGCAAAAAACATTTTATTACAATTCCATACATTGAAAAATGGTACAGGCAACTTAACATTCTTGTCAGGGATACGAAATTCAAAATAAAAGCAAAACCAACAAAGAAACTTCATTCCATATTAAGAAATCGTTCTGGCAGAAATGCGTGATTTGGTAAATAGGATCTCATGCGGAGATTGCGATTCTTCTTATGTGGGATCGACAAGGTGTCGTTTTGGACATGCATCTAAACAACATTCCACGTCAGTAAGAGCGTCACGAGCCATGGCATCAGAAGTGTCTTTCCATGCCATAAATGAGAGGCACTTTCCTGTTCAATGAAGCTAAGGTTTTAAACTAACAACACAATTATACAAAATTACTAATTGCTGAAACCTTAGAAATGAGACTACATACCAACTCGATAAACATGCGGGGGCAGTTTCTAATTTTGGATTCGTGGACTTTTACTCCACTTCTTTTACAACATGTAACTTCTAATTTAACATCTAAAACTTAACTTTTGCGTTTTCTTTTTTTTCGTGATGTTTTATCCTCAGCACTTCGCTTTGAACTCATGTATAATAAAAATAAGAAAGCTAAGAATTCATTTAATGTAAAAATTATCAAAAATATCAGACGCCACTACTACAAGCAACGGTAAACAAGAAACTGACTGTAAGTAGATGGAATCGAGTCAACAGGATGCAAGTGCTTCAAATTTGAGTGCCTCTGTGATATTTTTTTAAAGCACATTTCTGGAAGTCACCACCATAAAACAATAAAAACAATTTGCAGTTTTCGGTTTATTGGGTTTTTTTTTTGTATAATTTGTTGTACATTACATAAATGGGTAGTAAACTCGATCTTATTGCATTTGCGATAATACCGATAGCTGGACTTTGATGGGGTTTTTACATTATTATGGTGAAATGTGTTTCCCCTTCACTAAAATCTTCAATTATATAAAAAACATTAAATAAACTTTTTACACCTCTGTATATCACTTGTACATGTCGTGTTAGTTTCAATTTGTGCATGCCGTGTGCTTTACATAGATACTAATGAATACTTGGATATCAGGGACCCTCTGTGTCTGTGTATTTTCCCCCCCCCACTCACTCCATCTTTTACCTGCACACCAGGGAGGGATGATGTGTAACATAAATTTAAATACTAAAGCATAATAGTTAAGCTAAATAAGCTAGAATATAAAAGATTAAAACTAGGGTTAGTGTGTACTTAACTGTAACATTTATGGTTTTTGTTCTTTTCCTTGTGCACTTGCACTCTCATTCATTCTTATGGCTTTCATTCCATTAGTTCAACTCTTGCTTCTCTTGCTTTCTGCAGTGCACTCTCTGGGCACCTCAACTTACTGTTATTCTTGAGGTGGTGCAGGCCTAGCCACAAGTTTTTTGCAGGCCAGGGGAGAATGCAGTGATAGTGTTTGTGTTTTTAGTAAATGTTTGTTAGTATATAAAAAGTAATGTAAGTTATTATTAACTTTGTATTCTTTTGGCCAATTACATTTGCTCTTCCACTCATTTCCATTCACCATAACACTCACTCACTCTATCTTTCCCTCATGCTGGGTCATTCTTTCTTTCACCAAAACTGACATTTATTCCCTTTTACCATAATTCCTAATTCACTCAGTGCCAGCCTATTCATTCTGTCTTTCATTCCCTTTCATTCATTCATTCTACATTGCATTCCCTTGCTATTAGCTTAGTGATATTTTTCAGCTAATCTGCTTCCTTTGCTCCCTGTACATCTCCCCCCCTTATACATGGTTACTTATTTGGTACGCCCCAGATTCCTACACATGGCAGGGTAGTCCTGAGGGGGAAGAGTACCCAGGTCAATCCGGTTTTGTCATGTCAGGTTTCTGTCAGTGTGCAGAATACTGCTATCCTGAGAGTTTTTAAGTCATCGTCTGGGTGTGCTGAGAAATGTGGGCAGAACTGCCATTCTTTGGAAAGTTCTGCACATTTCGAATACTTTCTGTGTGAAGGATGTAAATGCTTTATAATTTTCCTCTTCTAAGGCCTTGAATGGTTTAAGCAAGCTCAATGCTGATGGGATTCTTACTCTTGCTCAGATTACACACCTGAGGAGACATAAATTCAAACTGAGGAAAGATAGTAGCAGAATAAATGTGTGGAAATTTGGCTTTAGTCAGCGGGTAGTTGATTGCTTGAACAAACTTCCATCTGTTGTTGTGGAAGTAAACAGCTTAAATAAATTCAAGGCAGAACTAGACAAACTTTTGGAATGAATGGATGGGTGAAAGGGGAAGGATTTTTTTTTGGTTGATGCAGTATAAGCTTGCTTTCTTTCTTTCTTCATATTCCTCTAATAAAGCTAATGCTAAAAGAAGCTACTAAACTTTTTTTAGCATTAGCATTAGTAGAGGCATATGATGCAAGAAAGCAAGCTTATGCAGCATCAGCCAAAAAAAAAAAAAAAAAAAAAAACCCACTTCCACTTCACCCCTTCGTTCGTTCGAAATACCTGTCCAGCTGAGCCTTAAATTTATTTAGGCTATCAACTTCCACAACAAGGGATGGAAGTCTGTTCCACCAACCAACCACCTGCTGGCTAAAGGCAAATTTCCGCACATCTATCCTACATCTGTCTTTCCTCAATTTGAATGTATGCCCTCTCAGGTGATTATTCTGGGCAAGAGGAAGAATCCCATCAGCATTGAGCATGCTCAAACCATTCAAGGCTTTATACACCTCTATCAGATCACCTCACTGGTGCCTAGTCTCCAGACACTGCAATTTGCAAAACTTAAGCCTTTCTTCATAAGAGTACCCCTTTGTTCATTCACTAATCTTGTTGCCCTTCTCTGTACTTGTTCCAGCAGCTCTACATCCTTCTTGAAATGAGGCCTCCAGACCTGTATACAGTACACAAGGTGTGGCCTGACCATTGCCTTATACAAGAGAATAATCACCTCCTTATCCCTGCTAGAAAAATTCCTGTATATCATTGACAAGACACCATGAGCTACTCTTGCAGCCAGTCTGCACTCCTCAGAGAACTTCATATCTGCCTGCACAATTACCCCCAGGTCCTTTTCATTCTCTACCACTGTCAGTGTAGTACCACAGAGTTGATATGTTGCTCTTGAATTGCTGTTTCCCATATATAGTACTTTGTATATATAGTATGGGAAACAGCATACCAACTTTTCATACCAACAAAGAAATACTGTTCAAGGCTGTTTTTTTTTTTTTTTTTTTTATCTAAATTAATGTTAGAAAAACTATAAAAACATTATGGGAATCCTATTGTCTTGAAACTTTACTAGACATGTTGGACAGACAACTTATGTGATCAAGACCCACTAATAGGCAGGTCTCAATCACATCGGGCATTAGCGGGTCTCGATCACATAAGTTCTGTCCAACATTTCAGAAAAACTACTGAGACAAATGGCAGAGAAGAAAAGTGCCTGTGATGCATATAAATTATCTAGTGATACAGAAGCCTATGGCAGATATAAATTAGTCTGTAATCAAGTCACAAAGGAGGTTAGGCAACCCAAGGCAGATTATGATAAGTCTCTGGCAAAGAATACAAACAAAATACAGCAAAGAATTCTATGCTTATATTAAAAGTAGACAGAAGGGGTTGAATCACATTGGGCCACAACATCTTTGGATAACTGTTGATGACTGCTCAGGTTGCAGACAATTTGAATAGGTATTTTGCATCTACATTTATACACGAGGAAGTCTTTAGGGAAGGGGAGGTCAGACGTTTTTCTGACTCTAAGGCAGGGGTTGGCAAGGACATATGGAGTGCAAGACTAAAATGTCTTAAAACTGAAACTGAGGATTTGGAAAGGCCAAAGGCTGCCCTTGCAAATCTACATAAATGGATGCTGACAGATGAGTTGAAAAGCAAGATCAAATTGTGTTCGATGCATGGTGTAGCTTACCAAACACTTATATAAATTTGAAAATAGTTGCTTTTGGACTTCTCTCAGTTTTTGGTTTGACGAATTTCTGCAGGCAAATATTTTCAAACATGAACTACAGGTAGTTCCCGACTTTACGAGTTAATTCATTCCTATCGCGCGCTCGTAAAGTTGGAATTTTTTTTCCCATTGACATAATGTTAAAAATAGGGGATTACGTTCTCAACAATTAAATTAGTTAGCTAATTAGTTTATGTTTAAACAGTGACTGATTTATCCAAAGAAAGGAAAATGCAGCCTGTAAAATCAAGCAAATTATAATAATAAAGAAATTATTTATGACTTACAAATGTTAAAGAATGTTTATTCTTCATCATCATCAACTAAATCAGAGGTTCCCAAACTTTCTCTGTTCACGGTGCCCTTAGCATCCCAGTAATTTTTTCACAGCACCCCTATAGCTAACACAATGGCTTTTGACTTTTTAATAATCCGATTCTGTGTATATATGTAATATTTAAAAAAATACATTATATGAGTTATTATAATAATATAATTATAAACAAAATTACAATTCATAATACAAATTATATATACTTATATAATAATTTTATTCTTTATATAGAGGTATTAAATAACCTACAATTATAGATCACCACAAAATTAAAAAGATATGGTACAATGGATATCGTACCATATCTTTTTATAATGAAATAAATTTATAAATTTAAAAAAAAAAACTAAGTAACTTAAACCCAAATTATATGGCATCCCTGGAATGTTGCTGCAGCATCCGGGTTGAAAACCACTGTACTAAATACACACTCTTTGATCACTCATTATTGTCTCGGCACTTGTTAGTTTGTTGCACAAGGAGTCATCTTCTTCAGAAATGCTTCAAGAGGCGTTTGTTTCCAAGATAATTCTCTTTTCTTTATAAATTTAAATAGCATGCATATGCATTTTTTAACGGAACGCACAAATTGCAACTAACACGATTTTCACGGAGTAACAAGTTTACGAAGCTTAAAAAAAAAAAGGAATGAAGAGAAGATTCTGAAAATTTGTTTTTTATACAACTGAAGATTCAGTAAAGGGGGAAGCACATTTCACCATAACGTAAAAAAAAAACACACACACAATTCCAGCTATCGGTATTTTCACAAATGCAATAACTTGGCGTTTACTACCTGTTTATAATTGCTTGCAGTAACAGAAAAGCCCAAATTGTTTTTATTGTTTTATGGTCGTGACCTCCAGAAATGTGTTTTAGAAAAATATCACAAACCGTGCAAAATTGGTTCTAATAACAGAACATAAGCGATGAAAGTGTTGTGCATTTTAATGATTTGAATTGATAACTAATAGAATTTATACAGGCGGGCCTCGATTAACGTGATTAATTCGTCCCGCGAGCGCATCGCGCAAAACGGAAACGCGTTAATCGAACATCATAACCAATAGGAAAAATTATAATTGGTACTTGACCTTCTGGAATGTCCATAAAGAATTTTAAATAACTTTTAAATAATACCTTTTAAATAACTTTTTAACTGCATGCCATGTAAAAGATAATAAAAATTATAGAATTAAATGTTTATTGTTCAAAATATATAATGGAGAAACTAACTATCTGCTACAGAAATATTTGAACACAGTCGTTTGAACAGCTTTGGCTTTCGTTTTTTCATCATACAATTTCCGATAGGCGACAACAAGCTTCTCTAGGCCCTGGCGAAATAACATGCTTCTTTCGATGTTAGGTTCAACATCCATTACCTTTTTTTTAAGGTTCTCTGCGATACGAAAGATTTCGCCTAGTTCTTTTACCGTTATCTCCTTTGAGGTAACATTTTCATCTGGCTCACACTCTTTCTTCAGCTTCTTCGTGCGCACGCTGTTGCTCTATTTGAAGGAGATCATTGTCACTTAGCTGTTCTAAATGCAAATTCAGTGATTCTCGAACGTTAGCCGCATCCAAGCCTTTGAAACCAAGTTCATTACCAATATTAGTTATGTCTTCAATAACGTTTTGAACTGCATCTTTGAAGCAAGTAAAATCGTTTGCGCGGGGTAAAAGATGCTTCCAAACTGCTCTCATATTGCTGGCTGTCACTTCTTCCCACGCTGCATGAATGTTTTCAATGGCCAATCGTATGTTATATTTTTTCCAAAATTCTGGTACAGAAATTGCATTATCTTCTGTTATAGCTTCAAGTGCCTGTGCAAAGGTTCTGCGGAGATAGTAAGCTTTGAAAGTTGCAATCGTCCCCTGGTCCATGGGTTGCAATAACGAAGTCGTATTCGCCGGTAAAAAAACAACTTTCACATTTTCATTTAAGTCACCAAGTGCAGAAGGATGTGCAGGTGCATTATCTAAAAGCAACAGAGCTTTAAAAGTAAGATTATTTTTCTTGCAATAGGCTTCAACTGTTGGACAGAAATAAGACGTAAACCAGTCTTCAAATAGGGCTTTGGTCATCCATGCTTTTTTATTTGAACGAAAAATGACTGGAAGAGTGCGATGGCTGTATCCTTTTAAAGCCCTAGGATTTTGTGCACGGTACACAAGCATAGGTTTCAATTTAAAATCACCTTCAGCGTTACCGCCTAATAAAAGTGTTAGTTGATCTTTTGAGACTTTATACCCAGGTTGTGATGCTTCATTTGCAGCCAAATAAGTTTTAGTTGGCATCCGTTTCCAAAATACGCCCGTTTCGTCTACATTAAATATTTGCCGATCGTCGTATTCAGCATCCTGAATGATTTTTTGCAATTCTGCAGGAAATTTGGCTGCAGCATCTTCATCAGCACTAGCAGCTTCCCCTGTTACTTTAACGTTATGCAGTCGTGCTCGATTTTTGAAACGTCCAAACCACCCTGAACTAGCAACAAACATTTCAGTCTCCCCTTGATATTTTGTTTCTTTGAGCTTAGTAAAAAGGTTAATAGCTTTGCTCTGAATATTGTCCTTAGATAATGGAATTCTTTTTTGATTGCAATCTTCTATCCAAATTGATAAAAGACTTTCCATTTCAATCATTATTAGAGTTCTGTTTCTGGTATTTTGTAAGACAAAAGAAGATGATGAAACTTTACCTTTCTCTTTATATTCGTTCTTACGGCTCAAGATAGTTCGTATGGTAGACTCACTGTATCCTAGATCTCTTACGATTTTCGCATGGTTTGCACCACGTTCATGTTTTTTAATAACTTCAAGTTTATCAGCTAAAGTAATAACTGTTTTTTTTTTATTACAATCACGTTGTTTTTCACTCTTTCTTTTATCCATAATTAACAGGGGTAGAAAATTAGAATTTTTAAATACGTCTGCACGTGACTTTATTAGGTGGAGACAAACAAGTAACACGTCTACTTAGTTGATGGAACACACTGAGGCGGGAAGCGGACAAACGCTTGTTTATTGGCAGTCAGACATTTAGTGCGCGATTCGAATCTTTTTCAACTATCAGAAATAAAAGATCGCGTTAACTGGAAATTTGAATCGCGTAAAGTAAAAAGTGGTATCATTTTTTCCAATCGCGGTAACTGAAAACCGTGTTAATCGAACTCGCGTTAAGCAAGGCCTGCCTGTACTATAAAAATGACCTTTTAGAGAGTTATATAGTGAAAATTTCAACTTCTGAGGTCATGGAATGAATTACCAAAAAACAATATATTAATGGGTTCACGTTACAATATTTTCATGATACGATGGTGTCTCTGGAATGGATTAATATCATAAAGTGGGTACACTATATTGAATAGCTACGTGCGTTGTTTGAAATGTGGTATTTATGAATGTTTAACATTCATGTTTTGCAATCAATGCTCACATTTTTGATTTTGTTGATACTTGCAAAAAAAAAAACTCGTAAAGCAGGAACTGCCTGTATATTAAAAATAAATCAAGAAACCGTCTGAACAATGTGAGTCTCTCAGCATGCTTAAAGATGAAAATTATGGCATACTTCCCTGATGTTGAGACTCGCTCAAGGAGTTCAGCAGCAAAAGTAAAGTGCAGCCATTATCAACCCACTGCAGGGTGGAAGCCTCCTCAACAATTCATGCTGAGGGAAATGGACCATAATCTGCCACGCTGGTCCAGTGCGGGTTGGCAGATCGACCGTATTCAGCAGTCAGGGGCTTGAACCCCGGTCTACTCAAAGAGCGCGTGCTACTGCACTCCCGCTCCTGCCCACTCGGCTACGGAGGCCGTTAGCAAAAGTCACATTAATTAGAAATACTATTAATAAATAATACTTCAAAATATATATTTTTAGTATATTTTTATATATTTTTTAGTATCTTCCCACTATTCCATTTCTTAAAAAACTCCCCCACTCCCCCCTCAGCTTGAGCAGAAGTGTGGCTCTTCCGATTTCTCTTTTTTTTAATTAGATCAAAAATGGCTCTTCACTCAAAAAGGTTGCCGAGCCCTGCTAAGGAAATAAATGACTTTGTGATAACTGAAAAGAAAATGGAGGAGGAATTGTTGAAGATGAACATAAAAAAGCACCTTGGGTGGATTGAATCTATCTATCTAATTATATATTAAGGGAAAAAGCAAAGATAGTAGGCAAACCCTTAGCCACAACAATGAAAGCATCCTTGGATTCAGGGGAGGTCCCTATGGACTTCATAAAGGGGATCAAAAGGCTACATTAGGAATATCAGGCCCATTAGCTTTGTCTGTTCCAGGGAAAACAATGGAATCAGTTAAAGAGATAATGCAGGACCATTTGGACAGGCATGCAATTATACTGAAATCACTGCATGTAAGGAGCAGTCTTGTCTATATAATCTGATAGCTTGCTATGATACAAAAAATAATTCTGACATCACATACTTGGATTTCAGAAAGTCTTTTTAATACTGTTGCACATAAATACTGTGCTACAAACCGATGCAATATGACATTAATGGCAAGATTCTGCTACAGATAAAGGGATGGTTAGGTGGAAAAAGACAGAGTGGTTGTCAGTGGGCACTGCTCTTTGTGGACTAATGTTATTCGTGGAGTTCTCCAGGGTTCAGTACTGGGCTCATTGTTGTTTTCAATGATACTGATGAAGGCATATCAGGCTTAATGTCTAAGTTTGCAGATGATACAAAGGTTAGCGGCAGTCATCAGAGTGAGCTACTGCAACAAGATCTATAAAAATTAATTCGAGCAGCTGAGAAGTGGCAGTTGACGTTTAAAGTTGACAAAACCAAGGTACTGCATATGGGTATCAGTAATCCCAGAGTAACTTATCAACTGTATGGTACTACACTCATAGTGGAGAATGAAAAAGGCCCGTGGGTAATTGTGCAGTCACATGAAATTCTCTGAGCAATGCAGTCATGCTGCCAGGACAGCTCATGGAGTTTTGTCATTGATATATAGAAACTTTTCTAGCAGGGATAAGGAGTTGATCGTCCCTTTGTGTAAGGGATTTGGAATACATAAAGGCCAAACCATGGCCTTTATGTATTCCAAATACATAAAGGCCACGGTTTGGTTGCACCTTGAGTACTGTATACAGGTCTGGAAGCTTCACTTTAGGAAGGATCTAGAGAAGGACAACCAGACTGGTGAAGGGAACAAGGGGTGCTGATACCTAAAAAGGCTTCGGTTCTGCAAATTTCAGTGTCTCGAGACTAGGTTCCTTCGGGAGATCTGATTAAGGTGTTTAAAGCCTTGAATGGACCGAGTAAGCTGAATGTTAATGGCATTCTTTCACTTTCTGAGACTGCACACGAGGCGGCATAAATTTAAAGTTGAGGTTGCAAGATAGATGTGCGGAAGTTTTCCTTCAGCCAGTGGGTTGTTGATTGTTGGAACAGGCTTCCATCTGTTGTTGTGGAAGTAGATGGGTTGAATAAATTCCAGGAAGAACTATACAAATTCTTGGATAGTAAAGATAAGTGAACTGCATAGTTTTTTCAGCTGATCCTATATAAGTTTGCTTTCTTGCATAATTTTCCAGTGCTACTACTATTTGTAAGGAAACACATCCAATATTTTAGGAGGTTGTGATAAATTTTACTTAGTATTAGTAATGGGCGCATGGTGCAAGAAAGCCTATGGCTTATGCTGCACCAGCAAAAAAAAAAAAAAAAAAACTCTGAATAAAACAATGATTAAAAAATAAATAAATAATAATAATTAATAAAAAAAAAAAAAAAAAGGAAATTAAACCTATCATCCTATGCGCTTCCCTGACCCGAAGGTACTATCCAGATGACCTTTGAATTTCCCCAAATGTCAGCCTCTACCACCCATGTAGGCAACTTATTCCAGTAATTTATAACTTGCTGGCTAAAATAAAACTTCCTGCAGTCCAATCTAAACATTTCTCCCCATAACTTGAATTTATGTCCCCTAGTTCTAGTATCATTTATAATCTTGAAAATTTCGTCTTCATTCATTTTACTGATGCCTCAATCAAAAACACCTCAATCAAATTTCCTCTAAGGTGTCTAGTTTCCAAACTCTACAACCCACATATTCGAAGTCTTTCTTCATAAGGACGCCCTTTTGCCGATCTCACCAGGCAAGTTACCCGTCTTTGCACCCTTTCAAGAAGCTTGATGTCTTTCTTTAGGTGTGGTCTCCATACTTGAACACAGTATTCCAAGTGTGGTCTAACAAAAGCCTTATACAGGGTGATTCACTACCAGTGCGACAAACTTGCAGGAGGTGTATGGGGCACAAAGACGAATCGGAATCACATAGCATTCCAGGGTCCGAAATGCCTTCATCATGTGGTAGAGGATGTTGAACGGGAGATCGCATGAACAGCGATTCCGCTGGAAGTCAGCATTTGCGAACCGTTTCTGTTGAAGAAACCAAGTAGCAAAAGTCCTCCGGAGTGGATAATCCGCAGGCTCCAATGATTGGACGCATTGCAGATGGTATGAACTCATTTGGTTTGTTGACAGTATCCTCCATACAGTGGATTGGAAAATACCCAATCATTGGCCTATCGCTCGAGTACTCATATTCGGATTGCCTTCTGCAAGACGTAGGACATTCTCTTCATTGTCTGGCATCCTTGTCGTTCGCTCTCGATTCATGGTACCTCTCGTGAAACAACCAGTCTCACGTAACCTTCTATGCACACGTGCGAAAATCATATGATGAGGAGCCCGCCTGTGCGGGAAACGTTCCTGGTACAAGCGCAGAGCAACGCGCCCGTTACAGTCCGCAACTCCATATGCGAAGTGCATGTCGGCCAGTTCAACGTTTGAATACTCGTCCAACCTACTGCCCCGGGAACCGGTATGGAAATGCTGACTTCCAGCTGGATCGCTGTTCACGCGACCTCCCGTTCAACGTCCTCTACCGCATGACAAAGGCATTTCGGACGCTGCAATGCTATGTGATTCCGATTCGTCTTTGTGCCCCCTACACCTCCTGCAAGTTTGTCGCACTGGTAGTGAATCACCATGTATAATGGGATTATCACGTCCCTATCTCTACTTGCAAAAGTTCGATAGATCATCGATAGGACACCATGGGTCTTCCTTGCAACCTGTTTACAATGCTCAGAGAATTTCATGTCTGACCATATCGTAACACCCAAGTCCCTTTCCTCCAGTACTGGGTTTAGTTGAACTCCACCAAGTGAATAAGTTATTTTGGGATTACTGTTTCCCAGGTGTAATACCTTACACTTTGTTGGATTAAATCATAGCTGCCATTTTTCTGACCATTCCTGAAGTCTATCTAGGTCTCTCTGAAGAAACTCAGCTTGACAGTGATCATTAACTACTCTACCAATTTTAACATCATCTGAAAATTTAGACATCACGCCCTCTATCCCTTCATTGATGTCGTTTGTGAAAATTAAAAACAACAGTGGTCCTAATACTGATGCTTGAGGAACCCCACTTCTTACATCAACCCAATCTTAAGAATGGCCATTTATCACAACCCTCTGCCTCCTGCCCTGAAGCCATTCTGCTATTCATCTAAGGATTTTCCCAGTGATTCCAACCTATTCCAGGTTATAAAACAACCGCTCATGTGGGACTGAGTCAAAAGCTTTGCTGAAATCTAAATAAACAATGTCGAAATTATTCCCTAAATCCAGCTCGTGAGTGACCCTTTCAAAATAGCGAACCAGATTTGTTAAACATGATTTTCCCTTTACAAAACCATGTTGAGTATCCTTCAGAATTTCAATTCGATCCAAATGATCCTGAATTCCACCCTTGATCATTGCCTCCATGATTTTCTCTACCACTGAAGTCAGACTGACAGGTCGGTAATTTCCCACTTCACTCTTAGAGCCACCGTTATGTATGGGAGATACACTGGCATTTTTCCAATTCAAAGGGAATCTCCCCAGAGTCTAGTGATGCTTGCATAATTAGCCTCAATGGTTCAATGCACTCAATTGCTGCCTCCCTTAAGATTATAGGGTATATTCCATCAACTCCAGAGCCTTACTGGCCTGTGGGCTCGAAAGTTTTTTCATTAAATAATCTTGCGAAATTTCAATATCATTAATTACATATTTTTCAACTTCACTCCCACAATTTCCCACTGCCACAAAAGGTTTTTGTAAATATCGGTGCAAAATAACTGTTGACTTCATCTGCAACGGCAGCTGGTGTATTTAATACTATCCCCTTTCCCTTACGTAAAGGTCCGATCTGGTTTGTTCTGCTCTTCTTGGCATTTATATGTGTGAAGAATTCCTTATCCCCCCTCTTTGCTCTGTTTGCTAGTGATTTCTCATAAACTGCCTTTCGAACCTTTTCTGTGGCCCTATTACAGATCATCTTGTAGCTGTTATAGGCTTCAGTACTTTTTATTGCTCTGTAACCTTTCCATGCCACGTTTTTCTGCTCAAGTAATGTGGCAACTTCACTATTCATCCAACTTGGAACCCTCCTCGTGGAGTATTTTTTTAATGGTATATACGTATTCAAGGCATCTGTGATTAATGTTTTAAAAGCGTACCACAGTTCAATTGTATTCCTTCTCAGCGCGATATCTACCCAGTTAATAGAGGCCATGTAGTACCTTAAGGCATCGTAATTTCCTTTTCTGAAATTAAAACCCATTCCTTTGCCTTTTACTGCTGCTACCTCTCTCATCATCTTCCACCGTATAACTCTGTGATCACTTCCTACTACTGGTTTCTCTACTGTAAGTCCTGTTATGTCATCTGATTCATGGGTGATGATGATGAGATCTAGGATATTCTTTTCTCTAGTACTTTCCCTGACATGTTGATACAAATAACAGTCACTAGTTGATTTAAAAATTTTGTTCCCCATGTCGAGTTTCCTTCCCATTTACTCCAATCAATTAGAGGCAAATTGAAATCACCCATAATAAGACATTGACGCTTACTTGCCCATTCCATTTGCATGTAGAGGCTTTCGTCATAATCTTCACAATCACCTGGTGCGTAGATTGCTCCTACTCGCATTATACCTTTGTTTCCAACTATCTCACACCATACAGATTCTATACTAGCATGTGAAACACCTGAATCCGGGAAAGCTATCGTCGCACTCAGGCTGCTTCTGATAAGAAGCATAACCCCACCACCCCTCCTATCTACCCTATCCTTCCTAAATACATTATACAAGCTGTACTGAAACTCATCATCCCCAATTTCTGGGTGGCACCACGTCTCTGTAAACAATTAAGACTTACTGTTCTTGTATATTTAACAACCCTAACACAACCCTTGAAGTTTTTTAGGCTCTCTTTCCTGGCATTAGCTACCAGCTCACTTGAAACGTTTCTGCCCCCAGAACATCTAGATAATATGTCCAGTTGGGGTAACAGATAAAAACTCTTAAGGTATGTGCAATAGTTACTTTGACCAATATTATCAGATAAACTTGTTTTGAAAGATATTACGTTAATCTTTCTACTGAATTTATATCCATAACAAGAGCATAATTCTCACTCCTGATTTTCCATTATCCCTAAATTTCCTGTAACTTGTGTATATATAAATTTTGGTCTATATATGCATGCATACCTGGTTGCTTGCAAACACAATTTTCTAAATCTATAGTTCTTTTACTAATATTGGTGGCTGTATTTTTGAAATTATAAGCCAAATGGTTAAAAATACTTATATCTAATTTTTATATGAAAAAGTTTTTGAGTAGTAGGCAGCAGATCACTATCCAAATGTATATGTTTATTAATTAAGTTCATTAATTTATTGTGAAATGCTAGAATTATAGACTGATCTTTAAGATTTTGTTGAAGATCTTTACAACTGACTTTAAATTAAAATGTACAGATGTAAACATGAACAAATGTTTGATCTTGCAATTCTAAGTTTGGACAGTCCTGTGTAGAGCTCTGAGCAGACTGTGCCTTAAGATGAATGATAAGTTATGTATTCCAAATACATAAATGTGATCTCTGATAACATAATTTTGATATATACATATTTCAGTCTTAGAAAAATTTAATGATACCAATCACAATCAGGATAGAAAGATACTCTAACGTAACTCTTCCTGAATAATTCTATGGCTGGTATCATTACTTAGTTATATAAAAATTATGGGTTTGGAAATGTCTGTATTCCTTATCATGGTCCATGTTACCATTAGTATCACTTTTTATACAGTTCTGATGCCGTACTTGTGTAAATTCATTCTCAAGTGAAACTTAAAGCTAGTTTGTCCTACATATTTAATGATTCCATTAAATCATAAGCACAGAAAATTATCAGCTAGGCAATACTGCTGTGGGTGCATGAAAAGGTTAAACAAATTTTACTATAGCACATAGTAAATCTAAACTTTTTGCTGTTAAAGCTCTGAAATGAAGGCAGTGAGTTATTCTCACACTGCTCCAGACGAGGAGCATTGATGTTAAAGTTCTCTGTGAAATGTGTGGACCATATATAATATCTATCAAAGCACTACCCTGGGCCGTACTAAGGACAAATTCAATTAACAAATATGAAAATTAATGATGTAAACTGTAATTTCAAATAAATGAGAAAAAAAAATTATTTCAATCAAGGAAGAGGAGAAGAGAAGGAATTGATTACACAAGATGGAAAATTAAAATTAGACAGCATGAAATACAGATGATATGCAAGCTAACTTATGTAGCAAGCACTGAACCAAGGCACAGTTATATACATATTATTTAGGAATTATGACAGTTTACAGTGGAAAATAAATGATTAAACCAGTTGACCGAATCATGCATTTTTCATGAAATTTTATAAACTTATTTACCTTAGAGAGATATATATACAGTGGAGTATGCTAGAACGAACATAATTGGTTCTAGAACCTCGTTCATTATAGCCTACACTGAAATACATGTATTTAGGGGTAATCAGTTTGAGGCCCACAGTCTAGAGCAAAGTTATCATCCAATACGATTTAAACAGGAAAAATATAATACAAAATGAAAAATATAAGTGTAAAAATAATATAAAATTAATTTATTTAACTTTTATACACAAAAAAAAAAAATTAAAAAGCATAAACAATGTTGCCTTAGTGAAAATTATGAACAAACTTTCTCTAATGACAAGCATAAACAATCTAAGGCACATGAAAAGGATAAACAATCTTTCCCTTGTGAAAACTATAATCAAACTTTCCATAATAAAAGCATAAAAAATCTTTCACACAGAAAAAGTATAAACATTATTCCCCCAGTTAAAATATAAACAAAGTTTCCCTAATAAAAATCATAAAAAATCACACAGAGATGAAAGGAGAGGAGTCATTGTTGATTCTCATTTGGGTGACTGTCCTGCAGGAGGTTCATCAGTTGGAGGGTGTTTGTCCACCTTTTTGAAGAATGAATCCAGGGTTGACTGCTTTATCCTGGATTTATGGACCCTCCAAAAGTGGGCTATCGAGGTGTCATTAAAATGATTAAGGCCCATTTCCAGTGGTAATATCCGGGTGATAATCTTTTATAAGTTTGGACAGTTTATTCAAGCAAGAGAACACCTCTTTAAGGTCCTCAGCTGGAATGCTGTAACTTTTTTTCCTTGTCCTCATCCTTCTTGTCCCAAAAGCTTTCCACTTCTTCAGTGCCTCTGCCTCTTCATTGTGGAGCTCTGAAGCTCTGTGTAGCTCCACCAATTCCTCCACATCCTGCTCATTGATCTTCAGACCCATGGAACTGCCCAGACAATTTCCTGCATAACAGGCTCTTCCTCCAACTGTTGAAAACCTTCAGAGTCCCTTGGAGCCACAGCATCAGGCCACAATGGTCTCCAAACCTTCTTCCAAGCAACCACAATTAGGAAAACAGCATCTGCCATACGGTGCAAGGAAGCCTGACGTTTATGCTGCACCAGTAAAAAAAAAAAAAATTGAGTAAACTTGAGAGAGAGAGAGAGAGAGAGAGAAGTAGAAGGAAATCACCAAGAAAGAATCATGATATCCAACTCAGGACCCTGGGTGTGCCAAGCCCATACTCACCAGATATTGAAGTGACCCTTCCAAAAGTCCTTCATAGTCACATCACTGAAAGAAGTGGCCTCAAAACATTTCCTGAACAGTGCCTTAGTGTAGAATTTTTTAAAATTTGCGATCACCTGGTTCATGGGCTGGAGGAGAGGAATCGTATCAGGTGGCAAGAAGTGAACCTTGATAAAATTGAACTCATCTGGTAATTCTTAAATCAAATTAGGAGGGTGGGCTGGAGCACTGTCCATGACCAAATGTACCTTCAATGGAAGATCCTTCTCCCTAAGGTAGTCACTGAAAGTGGGGTCAAACACCTCAGTCACCCAGAGAAAAGATTCTGGTCTGCTGCACCACTCCAAGGCGGTTTTTCCTGATCTTTTTAAAAGCTCTGAGGTTCTCCAAATGATACACGAGCAGTGGTTTGACCTTGCAGTCACCCGAAGCATTGGCACAAAAGAGCAATGTAAGCTGGTCTTTCGTTGGCTTATGTCCAGACAAGATGATTGGATACCTTCGTGATATATGTTGTGTGGCATTCTCTTCAAGAAAAGGCCAGTTTTTAGCATTAGTAGATGCATACAATGCAAGAAAGCAAGCTTATGCAGCATCATCCAAAAAAAAAAAAAAAACCCTCCTATTTCACTCCTCCATTCATTCCAAATGCCTCTCCAGCTCAGTCTTAAATTTATTTGGGCTATTAAACTTCCACAACAAAAAAAGATGGAAGTCTGTTCCACCAATCAACTACCAGCTGGCTAAAAACAAATTTCCGCACATCTATTCTACAACTGTCTCCTTAATTTCAATCTGTGCCCCCCTCAGGTTCTTAATCTGAGCAAGAGGAAGAATCAACTCTGGCAGTAAGCTAGAGAATCATGTAATAACTGAGAGTAAAGTGGAGGAGAAATTGTTGAAGATAAATACAAGAAAGGCACCCGGGGTGGATGGGATCTATCCAGTTATATTAAAGGAAGCAACAAAGGAAGTAAGCAAACCCTTAGCCATAATTATGAGAGCTTCCTTGGACTCAGGGGAAGTACCCATGGACTGGAGATGTGCAAATGTGACCCCAATTCACAAAGGAGGATCAAAGGGCGACACAAGTAATTATAGACCTGTTAGTTTAACTTCTGTTCCTGGAAAATTAATGGAGGCACTGGTTAAAGAAGCACTGCAGGATCATCTAGACAAGACTTCAGTTACAGCTCAGACTCAGCATGGTTTTGTTAAGGGGAAGTCTTGCCTGACCAATTTGATTGGATACTATGATGCAGTCACAAAAGAACTGGATGCAGGGAATAACTTTGATATTATATACTTGGATCTTAGAAAGGCTTTTGATACTGTTGCACATGGAAGACTGCTGCACAAATTGGAGCAGTGCGGCACTGGAGGCAAATTGCTGCTATGGATAAAGGGATGGTTGAGGGGGAGAAGACAGAGTGTGGTAATCAATGGACACTGCTCATTGGGGATTAATGTTATTAGTGGAGTCCCTCAGGGTTCAGTATTGGGTCCATTATTGTTTTCTGTATTTATAAATGATATTGATGATGGTATATCAAGCTTAATGTCCAAGTTTGCAGACGATATGAAGGTTGGCAGGGTTGTCAAGGACACTACTGACACTATGCTACTGCAACAACAACAGGATCTGGAAAGGTTGAGCAGATGGGCTGAGAGGTGGCAAATGAAGTTTAACATTTACAAATGTAAAGTACTACATATGGGAAACAGCAACCCCAGAGCAACGTATCAACTCACAGTGGTAGACAGTGGTAGAGAATGAAAGGGACCTGGGGGTGGTTGTGCAGACAGATATGAAGTTCTCTGAGCAGTGCAGATGGGCTGCAAGAGTAGCTCATGGTGTATTGTCAATGATATATAGGAATTTTTCTAGCAGGGATAAGGTGATTATTCCCTTGTATAAGGCAATGGTTAGGCCACACCTAGAGTACTGTATACAGGCCTGGAGGCCTCATTTCAAGAAGGATGTAGAGCTGCTGGAACGGGTACAGAGAAGGGCAACAAGATTAGTGAATGGAACAAAGGGGTGCTCTTATGAAGAAAGGCTTACATTTTGCAAATTACAGTGTCTGGAGACTAGGCACCAGCGAGGTGATCTGATAGAGGTGTATAAAGCCTTGAATGGTTTGAGCATGCTCAATGCTGATGGGATTCTTCCTCTTGCTCAGAATAATCACCTGAGAGGGCATAAATTCAAATTGAGGAAAGACAGATGTAGGATAGACGTGAGGAAATTTGCCTTTAGCCAGCGGGTGGTTGGTTGGTGGAATAGACTTCCATCCCTTGTCGTGGAAGTTGATAGCCTAAATAAGTTTAAGGCTCAGCTGGACAGGTATTTCGAACGAACAGAGGGGTGAAGTGGAAGTGGTTATTTTTTATTTATTTATTTATTTTTATTTTTTTTTTTGGCTGATGCTGCATAAGCTTGCTTTCTTGCATCAAATGCCTCTACTAATGCTAATCCCATCAGCATTCAGCTTGCGCAACCCACTGAAGGCCTTATACACCTCAATCAGATCACCTCGCAGGTGCCTACATCCCAGGTGCTGCAATTTGCAGAATTAAAGCCTTTCTTGGTAAGAGCATCCCTTTGTTCCCCCTCACCAATCTTGTTTTTTTTTTTTTTTGATTTGGTAGTTGTTGGCGCATCGGCTTCTGTGGTCATATTGCACCTCCCAAGGTTTTTGCAGTACTTTGATCCAAGCCCGAGGCAGGAATCGAACCCGCGACCTTTGGGTTGCCGGGCAGGTACTTTACCCACTCGGCTAGCCCTGTCGGCACCAATCTTGTTGCCCTTCTTTTTACTCATTCTAGCAAATCGACATCCTTCCTAAAATGAGGCCTCCAGACTGGTACACAGTACTCTAGGTGTGGGATAATCACCTCCCTGTCCCTGCTAGCAAAATTCCTATATATCATTGACAAGACTCCACAGATGACCTGCCCTGGCAGCCCATCTGCACTGCTCAGCAAACTTCATATTTGACTGCACAATTACCCCCAGGTCTTTTTCAGTTTCCACTTCCCTGAGTGTAGTACCACACAGTTGGTACATTTCTCTTTGGTTATTGCTACCCATATGCAGTACGTTGAATATGTCAATGTTAAACTTCAGTTCCCAACTCTCAGTCCATTTGCCCAACTTATCTAGATCCAGTTGGAGTAGCATACTGTCTTTACTGTTGTTACCAACCCTGCCAATCTTTGTATCATCTGCAAACTTGGACATTAAACCTGATATACCTTCATCAATATCATTGATAAATAAACAAAACAACAATGGGCCCAACACCGAACCCTGCGGAACTCCACTAATAACATTTGTCCACGAAGAACAGTGTCCATTGATTACCACTCTCTGTCGTCTCCCACACAACTATCCTTTTATCCATTGTTGCAACTTACCCTCAATGCCATATCTCTCCAATTTGTACAGCAGTCTTCCATGTGCAACCGTATCAAAAGCTTTCCTGAAATCCAAGTATATGATATCAAAATTATTTTTGGCACTCAGTTCCTTTGTGACCACATCATAATATCCAATAAAATTGGTCAGACAACTCCATGCTGTGTCTTAAATATTACTGCAGTCTTGTCTAGATGATCCTGCAATGCTTCTTTAACCAATTATTCCATTATTTTCCCCGAATACAAATTAAACTAACAGGTCTATAGCTACTTGTGCCACCTTCTGAACCCCTTTTGTGAATTGGTGATACATTTGCCCACCTCCAGTTCCGTGGGGACCTCCTTTGAGTCCAAGGAAGCTCTTATATTAAAGGAGGCAGCAAAAGAAGTAAGAAAACCCTTAGCTATAATTATAAAATTATAGCTAAGGGTTTTCTTACTTCTTTTGTTGCCTCCTTTAATATAACTGGATAGATCCTGTCCACCCCAAGTGCCTTTTTTCATTCTTCAATTCCTACTATTAGTTCACACTCTCCCTATATATATCTTGTTCAAATTTTCAATCGTTAATAAAATACTTTTTATTCATCCACTCAGGTTCAAATACATTTTTTTAAACTTGTAGTGGATGACACTTGATGTTAATACAGTTTTTTCAAATATTAATTAATTAATTTTAGTTTTATATGGGAGAAAAAAATTTCTCTTATATAAGATATTTAGCAGGACATAAATTTAGGAATAAAATTGAAATCAACAGGCAGTAGCTCAATCGGTAAAATGCAAGGATTTCAGTATTTTTCACGTGAAGAATGCGAGTTCAATTCTTGCGAAAATCAATAATTTTTTGATAAATTTTTGTTATTCATCCACTCAAGTGGATGAATAACAAAAGTTATTCAAATACATTTTTTTAAACTTGTAGTGGATGACACTTGATGTTAATACAGTTTTTTCAAATATTAATTCATTAATTAAATTTAATTAATTAATTTTAGTTTTATATGGGAGAAAAAAATTTCTCTTATATAAGATATTTGGCAGGATATAAATTTAGGAATAAATACCGTAAGTGGCGAAGCGTGTAGATCGCTGGAAAAAAATTTCTTTTTCAGATTCTTTTTTCATTCTGGGTTCTAGTCTGAGTCAAGGAGGGAACAAAATGGAAAATGAAGCATGTGAATAAAAATAATAGTCCAACACCATATATAGAAAGGAAAATGGAAAATTGCAAGGAAATTCGCTTTCTATTTTGCCACTTAATATTGTGATTCTGTCATATGTATATACATATTTATATTAATTGTAATTATTTAATAAAAAGTAACTAAAATAAAATTTTTCTTTGTTGACCTAAGTAGGAATTGACTTTAAAAAATTTTTTTTATATTACTTGTTATGTTTAACTTCAATAATTTCTCCTCCACTTTGCTCTCAATTATTACAAAATCACTTAGCTCCGTATTATACTTTGATAAACTTCTTGCACTCCTCTTATTGAATAACTCCTCATTTTGAAACGTTAAACACCTGCTGTGAAGAAAGCCTCCATCCTCAATTATTTTCTTAAATTTCTCACGATGTTGCTCAGCAGCATCCATATCTGCACTGGCAGCCTCACAACACTGTGTAATCCAGTAAACCACCTCTTGATGCCAAAAAACTCCTTCACAGAACCAGTACTTGTACTAGGAGCCTTAGCACCAAGCTCCTCAAACAACTGTTTGACCTTTTCACAAATAATCGCCTCACTGACACTATCACCTGCCATTCGTTTTTCATTAATCCACAGTAATAGAAGAGTTTCCATCTTTTCTGTGATATTACGTGAACTGCTTAACCTAGAGATTCCCTTCGTGACCTGTGCCCTTTTTATTTTTTCCTTGTTTTTTTAAATTGTACTGATTGTTGATTTAGCCACACCATATTCAGCACATAGATCTCCTACACTTTCTTGCTTGGAAATTATTTCTTTCTTAATGTCTAAGTTAATTAGCTTTCTCACTCTATTTTGCCGGCTGATGACTAAAATTATATAGCAGAATAATTTTAAAAAATATTTTCACTGCTAAAGGATATTATGATGTGGTTACAAAGGAACTGGATGCAAAAAATTATTTTGATATCATATATTTGGATTTCAGGAAAGCTTTTGACACTGTTGCGCATGGAAGACTATTGTACAAATTGGAGCAGAATGGTATTAAGGGTAAGTTGCTACAATGGATAAATGGATGGTTAAGTGCGAGAAGACAGAGGGTGGTAATCAATGGGTGCTGCTCTTCTTGGAATAATGTTATTAGTGGAGTCCCGCAGGGTTCGGTGTTGGGTCCACTGTTGTTTTGTATATTTATCAATGATATTGATGAAGGTATATCAGGCTTAGTGTCGAAGTTTGCAGATGATACAAAGGTTGGCAGGGTTGTTAATGACAGTAATGGCAGTGTGCTACTGCAACAGGATCTAGATAATTTGGGCAGACGGGCTAAGAAGTGGCAACTGAAGTTTAACCTTGACAAATGCAAAGTACTGCATATGGGTAGAAGTAACCCCAGAGAAACGTACCAACTGTGTGGTACTACACTTAAGGTGGTAGAAAATGAAAAAGACCTGGGAGTAATTGTGCAGTCAGATATAAAGTTTTCTGAGCAATGCAGACAGGCTGCCAGGGCAGGTCATGGGGTTTTGTCAATGATATATAGGAATTATGCTAGCAGGGAAAAGGAGGTGATTATCCCTCTGTATAAGGCAATGGTCAGGCCATGCCTTGAGTACTGTGTACAGGTCTGGAGGCCTCATTTTAGGAAAGATGTAGATTTATTTGAGCGTGTACAGAGAAGGGCAACAAGATTGGTGAGGGGAATGAAAGGATCCTCTTATCAAGAGAGGCTTAAGTTCTGCAAATTGCAGTGGTTGGAGACTAGGCACCTGCGCGGTGATCTGATTGAGGTGTATAAGGCCTTGAATGGGTTCAGCATGCTGAATTCTGATGGGATCCTTCCACTTGTTCAGATTACGAACCTAAGGGGGCATAAATTCAAATTAAGAAAGGACAGATGTAGAATAGATGTGCGGAAATTTGCCTTTAGCCAGCGGGTGGTTAATTGCTGGAACAAACTTCCATCTGTCATTGTGGAAGTTGATAGGTTGAATAAATTTAAGGAGGAACTGGACAGGCATTTGGAGGGAATGGTGTGATTTTTTTTTTTTTTTTTTGGCTGATGCTGCATAAGCTCATACATTTGCTTTCTTGCATCACATGCCACCACTACTACTACTACTACTTACAAACGATAACAAAGATGATAACTGACACTCTAATCAAAGCCGGAAGGCCCTGACACGTCATACGCAACTGCATGCTACTCCAGCCGATAGTATTCCTCCGCGTTCATTGTAGCATCCTGATTTTATTGATAAAAAACCGTTCATTGTAGTATTCATTCATTGTAGCATCGTTCATTGTAGCATACCTGACTGTACTGTATATATGTAATGTGCCTGGGCTCTGTGGCAATTGCCACCAGGAAAATTTACACACACATTCAGGGATGAGTAAAGATAATTTTTGTCATGGCGCCAGACATACTCAGAGGAGCACAATATTATTGAAACATATAATAACATCTGCTCGTATAAAAAAAATCAAATGCCAATATCAAAAAAAGGGAGGGTGCTTTCATAGAGTGCTCTGGCTGATTTTTTTTTTTTTTTTTTAAATATATATTTTCAATATGAAAAATGGACTGTAGTTAAAAAATGGGCACAGTTAGGTTCATAAAAGACTGAAAACACAGGGAGGAATCAAATAACGAATAATTAAATTTTTAAAAATGTACATTTACCATGTGTGGTAAATGCATGCTGATGTTATGGCAAAAAAAAAAAAAAAAAAACACCTGATAGTTAATTAACTGCAGAAAAAAAAATCCAATCACTTAAAAAAATAAAAAATTCAACACCTGAATAGCATACATTAATTAACTTCTTTACTTTTAGCTTTGACAATTTCTCTTAAACTTTTTTTTTTTAGTTATCACAAAATCATTTAACTCCCAGTTATAAATATATATACTTCTGGTATCCCCATCCATGAAAGCTTCTTCACATGTGACTGTAGATACAAAATATTTATGCAGTTTGTCAGAAATATGAACAGATCATCAACAGTTATGCCATTCACAGTATAACTACTAATATGGACCCATGTTGTTCATCCCTTACCTTCTAGTGCCAACATGAGGAAAGAATTCTTTCCTCATGTTGGCACTGTACTACTGATATACACATCAATTCTGCAATAAGTAGTTTGTACTTATTGTAAGTTGTTGTTGTTTTGGTTTTTAGGAGCATTAGCAAATAAGACCATATTGCTCCGGGGATATGCGGTGGTCATTCCATGACCTTTATGCATCCTCCGTATTTGGTGTTCACGGGCTCGAACCCCGGTCTAATCAAGAAGCATGTGCTATGCACTGCTGCTCCTGCCCACCTGGCTACGGAGGCACCATTGTAAGTTGTCCCCAGATAATTTATAATCATACCATGCATTTTTCTTTTCTGTCACTAGTCTCATCAGTTCATCTGACATCAGTTTCATCTAAACCATGAAGAATATTCCTTAAGTGATATAAAATGCTTAGGTGCTTCTGTGATTACTTCCCTGAACTATTTTCATTTACAATTTGCTAATGATAATATCAACTAGTCCTGCTGAAATCAGTTAAAACTGTCTGAGAACACTGTAGTCACCATTAGTGTATTAAGTTCCTTCCTTTGCCTGTGACATGGTTACTACTCTAAGTAAATCCCACACTAATACACTGTAATCACTACCACTTAGTCGGTTACTTAGAGAACTAACCTTACCATGGTTACTTCTCTAAGTAAATCCCACATTAATTTTTTTGGGCACGCAGAATTCAGTGTGTCCTAAAAAAATTTCAAACTTCGAAACAAGATCACTCCAGAAATGCACCTTGAGTCATGACCTGTGCATTGCCTATTCTCTCTGCCAGGCATGTAGTGACGTAACACCATTCAGTAAATAGCTGTATTCATGTAGTGATCTATTTGAAGTTAGAGTGGCGAGTTGTACTGAAAAAATTGTGATTAAATGTCTTGAATATTGCTTTCCACGGGTCACAGGAGGATAGTTTTTTAAAATATTTAGCCAATTTTGGCATGCACCCTTAAAAAGTTTGCCATCGCTGACCCAGTGGGTTTTTATCTACAGAATCTTGATGCATGAGGAGTCAGTGCTGATAATCAGAGCAAGAGTAATGTTTTCTATTAACATGCTGCTGCTATAGAAAACAGTCATCAAACAAGGGAGTTAATTCAGAAAATTCTATTACTGTATGAGTAACTATCCTAAAAGTCAGTCAATATCTAGAAAGTTAAAATCCCCATACTGATTGACTGTATAGTTGGTTTGTTATACTCATCACAGTCATTTAGCTTTTAACATACCCTTATTCTGCTGATGAGTGGCAAATGAGGTTTAACATTCATATATGCAAGGTACTGTATATGGGTAGCAGTAATCTCAAAATAACATACTCAAGGTGATGAAGAATTGAAGATAAGAGGTCAGGTACAGTCTGACATGTTCAGAGAACATGTCAGACTATATAATGTCATGTCAGAATGTACTTGTTTTCTATACTTATTAATGATACTGATGAATGTATATCAGCTTAATGTCTAAGTTTGCAGATGATATAAAGGATTAATGACAGTAATCAAATAAGCTACTACAAGATCTACAAAAATTAAGCAGAAGAGCTGAGAAATTGCAATTGAAGTTTACCATTCACAAATGCAAGGAATTGCTTATGGGCAGCAGTAATTCAAATTTACTTACACTCAAGGTAGTGAAAAATGAAATAAATTCAGGGATAACTGTAGTCAGATATAAAGTTCTGAGCAGTACAGAGAAGCTGCCAGTACAGCGCATGAGGTTTTTCAATGATATACAGGCACTTTACTAGCAGGGATAAGGAGGTGATTATCCCATTGTACAAGGCAACGGTTATAGCACATCTTGATTTGTGCATATGTCTGGAGATCCCCTTTTAGGAAGGATGCTGAGGGTAGAGTAGGGCAGTGAGAGTAGTGAGGAGAACAAAAAGGATGGTCTTACCACGAAAGGCTTCGGTTCTGCAGGGTCTGAAGACAAGGAACTAGAGGTGATCTGACTGAGGTGCTTAAGGCTTTGAATAGATTGAGCAAGTTTAACGTTGAAGGCATTCTACATCTTGCTCAGACTACACAAATAAGAGGGCATGAATTCAAACTGATGAAGGATGGTTTCAGGATAGATGTGAAGAAATTTGCCTTCTTCCAGCATGTGATTGATAGTTTGAACAAACTTTCATCTGTTTGAATAAAAATTAATTCCTGGAAGAACTAGACAAACTTGGAGGGGATGGGCAGGTGATATGAGAAGTTTATTTTTGAATTTTTTTTGTCTGATGTTTAATAAGCTTGCTTTCTTGCATAATTTGCCACTACTAATACTAGAGTGCATATCGGCTGTTAGGATAGCTCATGTTATCATGCTAATGTCAATGATTCAGATGAAGTTTGCCAGCAGGTCAAGGAGGTGATTATCCCATTGTATAACATAGTGGTTAGGCTGAATCATTTTACAGTCTGCAATCTACTGGAACCAGTGCAGAGAAGGGAAACAAGTTTAGTCGAGAACAAAAACAGGTATTCTTACCATGAAAGGGTTCAGTTCTGCAAATTGCAGTATTTGGAAAGCAGACCTAATTAAAAGATTTCAAGCTTTAAATGGATTGAGTAAACTAAATGCTAATGTTATCCTTATTTATTCTTAGCCAACAGACATAAGAGAACATCAAATTAAATTGGAAGAAAGACATTCACAACGAAGAGCAAAAACTACTTTCAGATTCAAAACACCCGTATTGTGAAAATGGGTAGTTTGAATAAGTTTAAAGGATAAGGCAACTTATGTGAGGGGATGAACAAAAGAGATTTTTTTTTTTTTTTTTTTTTGACCAATGCTATTAGCATTAGTAGAGGCACATGACGCAAGAAAGCAGGCTTATACAGCATCAGCCAGAAAAAAAAACACCATTCCCATTTTACTGATCCATTAATTCAAAATATTTGTCTAGTTCTGCCTTGAATTAATTTAAACTATCAACTTCCACAACAAAAGATGGAACTTTGTTCCAGCAAAGACAAACTTCTGCACATCTATTCTACAACAGTCTTTCCTTAGTTTGAACCAATGTCCCCTCAGATTTGTAATCTGAGCAAGAGGGAGTCCCAACAGCATTGAGCCTCCTCACTCCATACAAGGCCTTATACACTACAATCAGATCGCCTCGCAGGTGCATAGTCTCCAGAAGCTGAAATTTGCAAACTTAAGCCTTTCTTCATAAGATTACCCGTTTGTTTGCTTTAACCAGTCTTGTTGCCCTTCTCTTACTCATTCTAGCAATTCTACATCCTTCCTAAAATGAGGCTTCCAGACGTGTATGCAGTACTCAAGGTGTGGCCTGACCATTCCTAAAGGGATAATAACCTCCTTATCCCTGCTCGCAAAATTCCTGTATATCACTGACAAGACCCCATGAAATACTCAGGCAGCCTGTCTGCACTCTCAGAAACCTTCAAACCTGACTAATCACTTACCCCCAGGTTTCTTTCATTCTCCACTACCCTGAGTGTAACACCATATAGCTGGTACATTTCTCTGGGGTTACCACTACCCATTTGCACTTTCACTTTTTGCAGTACTTTGCATTTGTCAAACTTCAGTTGCCACTTCTCAGTCCGTCTATCCAACTTTTCCAGATCCTGTTGCAGCAGCATACTGTCATTACTGTTATTAACCATCCTTTTATACATTGTAGCAACTTGCCCTTAATTCCATACTGCTCCAATTTGAGCAGTAGCCTTCCATGTGCAACAGCATAAAAAGCTTTCCTGAAATCCAAGTATATGATATCAAAATTATTTTTTGCATCCAGTTCCTTTGTGACCACATCATAGTATCCAATCGAATTGGTCAGACAAGATATCTCCTTGGCAAACCCATGCTGTAATTGAATTATTACTGCTGTTTGTTGTTTGTTTGTTTGCTATTTGGTTTTTAGGGGCATTAGCAACTAAGGCCATATTGCTCCGGGGATATGCGGTGGTCATTCCCTGACCTTTTCGCATCCTGCGTATTTGGTGGTCACGGGCTCGAACCCCAATCTAATCAAGAAGCGTGTGCTACTCGCTGCTGCTGCTGCTGTCCACCTGACTACAGAGGTGCCATTACTGCTGTCTTGTCTAGATGATCCTGCAATGCTCCTTTAACCAGACTCCATTACTTTCCCTAGAACATAAGTCAAACTAACAGGTCTGTAATTACTCGTGTCACCCTTTGATCCCCCTTTGTGAACTGGAGATAAATTTTCACATCTCTAGTCTGTGGGGACTTCCCCGAGTCCACAGATGCTCGCATAATTATGGCTAAGGGTTTGCTTACTTCCTTTTCTGCCTCTTTTAATATAACTGGATAGATCCCAAGCAACCCAGGTGCCTTTCTTATGTTTAAATTGAACAATTTCTCCTCCACTTTGCTCTCAGTTATTATAAAATCATTTAAATCCCTCATAGAGTTTGATAAACATAACTCCTCATGTGTGAATGTAAATAAAAATACTCATTTAGTTCAGTGGCTATCTGAGAATGATCATCTACAGTCAAACCATTGATATCAAGTGGAAGAATCTGATTCATACCCTTCCTTTTACAGTTTATATAGTAAAGAAGTCTTTGCATTCTTTCCCAAAGATATTCATAATCTGCCTTCACTTACCTAATCTCCTTTGTGACTTGATTACAGACTAGCTTGTAGACTAGCGATAGGCTTCTGTGTCACCTGACAATTTATGTACATCCCTTCCATTTTTTTTTTCTCTTCCACAAGTCTCATAAGTTCATCTGACATCCATTTGTGCCTGAACTTAGAGCAGTATTTCTTAGTTGGAACAAAAAGCCTAGTAGCTTCCAAAATTACTTCCTTGAATGCTTCCCATTTAGAATTTGCTGCTGGTAACATCATCAGTTAGTCCCACTGTACAGAACCTAAAAAATCTCTGAAACCACTGTAGGCACCTTTAGGAAAGGAAAACCCTTCCCTTTACCTCTGATGGTAGTTACATCTTTAAGTAACTCCTAAATCAGTACACTGTTATCACTGCCACCTAGTCATTCCTTTATCTGTAAATTCTTAATACATGAATAATCACTGCTGATAATCATATCAAGAGTGTTACTCCCGGCGCATCCATAGCTGTTATTTGGTTTTTAGGAGCATTAGCAGCTAAGGCCATATTTATATATATATAATCTTTATTGTATACAAACATGGTATATACAATAGACCCTTCACAGCAGCAATGCCAGGGGTTTTACATTGGCTGGTGGACAATAGCCTTGGGGAGACAGGGCCCGCATCGAAGTTCGGGCTCATCTCCCAGAGCCAACAATAAAATAGAATCAGTGTCAGATTATTTACAGGATACTGTATATGCTTTTGACAGTATTTACAATGAAATAATAAAGATATTCATATTTACATTATGTTATATTAATATTTATATTCATATAAATAAAGTCAAGATATTCTTGACTTTATTTCAAACACATTCATAAAGACATCGTGCTTTGAACATTATTTACAATATATTGGGCATTATTATGCTGCCCTTATCAATGTGCACTTTGCCTGGCCAAGGTCAGACTCTTAAGGATCTGTCTCTTGAGACAGATAAGACAGACTCTTAAGGATCATATTGCTCAGGGGATATGCGGTGGTCATTCCCTGATCTTTCCGTGCCTCCGTAGCCAGGTGGGCAGGAGCAGCAGTGCGTAGCACACGCTCCTTGATTAGACCAGGATTCAAGCCCGCGACCACCAAATATGGAAGATGCGGAAAGGTCCGGGAGTGACCACTGCATATCCCCGGAGCAATATGGCCTTAGTTGCTAATGCTCCTAAAAACCAAATAACAACAAGTGTTACTCCCTCTTGTTGCCTCTATTAACATGCTGCTGTAGAAAACAACCATCCAATAAATCCACAAAAGCCTTGCTAGTGTGCAAGTGACCAACCCACAAGTTCCAGTCTATATCTGGGAAGTTATCCCTCATTATAAGACATCGATTTACTGGCCCACTCTATTTCTCTGTATAATTGTTCATTGTACTCATCAGTCATTAGGCCTACAACAAACTCCTACCCTCATTTTTGCTTTCTGGTGCTTATATCACACCAAACTGACTTAACACTGCACTGTCCATCTATATCAACTGGATGCACTTCCTTAGATTTTTTGTGTTTCTTAAGTAACAGCATAAACCCTCCTCCCTTTCTATCCTTTCTGTATACATTGTACTCCACAAATTCCAACCCTTATATCTGAGTGGCACCACGTCTCTGATATCCCAACAATATCTGCCTTGGATTTCTTAACCTCTTCAAATTCATCAAATTTATTTACTATACTCCTAGCATTAGTGTACACACAAGTATACATGCACCTGTTTTTTCTTTTGATTACTCTAACACAGCCCGTGTATTAACTTGTTTCATGACCCCCAGCAGTTCCTGAAATCCCTAGCAACTGACTTTCTGGGCTGCTGTTCATTCCAATAGAAGAATCATTTCCAATTCTGCCTGCGGCTACTCTTAACCTATTAGTCTGTGAATCCCCCAGTTTAGCAGTTTTCCAACCCACCTAACATTGCTATCGAGGCATCGGCAAATATTCTTGCACCCCTTCTATTTAAGTGTACCCTATCCCTGTGGAAGCAATCTCTCCTGTTAACAAGCACAGACCACGCTCAGAAAAATTCTACCCCATGAGCCCTGCATCATCTCTCCAGGGCCGAACAATGACAATGCTGTCATCATATATACTCCCTCCTATAGTGTCTGGGCAGGATTACAGATACTTTCAACTTTAACCCTAACTTGCAACTTTTTTTTAGCATTAACCCGTACATGCTTTGGAAATCCGCAGATCTCCTACACTTAATGTTATTAGTGCCAACGTGTACAATGATATCAACTTTTGTGCCCTTAAAAGCTGATATCTGCTCTACAACATCATCAACTTTTGCCATTGGCAGATATACCCTGGTCCTATTCCACCTATCCTTTTTAAACAATATACAGGGTATGTCAAAATTATGTTAACACTTATATGGAAAAAACATTTATTGTAATCAACCATAATTTTGGCAATGTTTTTTCCATATAAGTGTTAACATAATTTTGACATCCACTGTGTTTCCCGTTTTCCTGACAATTGTGTCACCAACAATAACTAGCTCCTGTGGGACTAGCATGTATAATAATAAGCTTATTTTCTTGCATCATTTGCCACTACTGCTAATAATTATCATCAACATGTGTTATGTCATGTTACTTGGACAACACACATGAGTAATCTTATATAGCGATAGCTGCCTATCTTAAGAAATTTTCAAAAGTTTTCCATAATTAAATAACTAAATAAAATAAGTAGTCACCTTTAATGCCATCTCTCTGTCCGAATGAAACAATTACTCTTTTATTCTGATATTCCAGCACTATATCCAATGGATAACTAAAAGTCTTTTCTACTTCCACCTTTGGATTGTTATGATCAAACTGGTAAATCATACCACCAGCTTTACTGACAATATAAACACTAAAAACTGCCATTATCCCTTTCAAGCCAATCATCAATATTTGGCAATAATAATAATACCATGAACAATACCTGCAAAGATTGCATCTATATATATAACACTATCGACTTATTCGGCAATTCCCAAAATTAATATCTTCATTACGCTTTTAAGTCAAGAAAAAGAACGGTAAAACATCAAGCTCTTGGTTACTAGCCCATATTTCAACTGACGGACAAAAACAATACAGATATTGGCAGGTGCCGCCCACATGTTACACGCCAAAAACATTGAAGTCTAAATAAAGATAAAGAGAAACAGTAAAACGAAATTAAAATCAGCGAAAATAATTACAAATTTTCAAAAATAACTACGTTTTCTGCTTAATTCCCAAACCGAAGTCCCGTAGAAACTAATCTTTTTTTTTAAATACCTCTTACTGCTGGTTTTAAATAGGGAACTCGTTTTCAGCTATAAAAACAGAGGTAAAACAGCCTGACTAACGATAGCGAGGATCCGGCAATATCTTTGGTTAAAATATCCCTTATCATTGTTTTTAAATAGCGAACTGGTTTTCCGCTATCAAAACTTTAGCATTAGCGCATTAGTTGAGGCATATGATGCAAGCTTATACAGCATCAGCCGAAAAAAAAAAAAAAAACCTTCCCATTTCACTGATCCATTCATTACAAATGTTTGCCTAGTTCTACTTTGAATTGATTAGTGCTATCAACTTCCACAACAGCAGATGGAAGTCAGTTCCAGCAATCAACTACCCTCTGGCTAAAGACAAACTTCCGCACATCTATTCTACAACTGTCTTTCCTCAATTTGAATCTATTTCCCTCAGGTTCTTAATCTCAGCAAGCAGAAGTATTCCGTCAGCATTCAGCCTGCTCAAACTATTCAAGGACTTATACAACTCGATTTTTTAAAAAAAAGCAAAAAAAAAAACCAAATTATGATATTAGGGTCCCCCGTAAATGATTACATCTACCCATATATTTATTTGTCTGTAAATTGCTTTTGTTCTCTGGTCGATTTGTCTGTTTGCTGGACGAAAAAACCCTAAAATTCTGGGGGGGAAAAACTTTGCTATCTATGCTTGAGACCGATTAACTCAGCCACGGAGCGAAAAAAGCTAACTAAAGTTCCTCCCGTCATTGCCGGGATTCGAACCGCGGCCTTTTCCAGCTGGTGTGGGGAGGACGGTGACGATACCACTGTGCTCCTCGCACAGACACTCCGATTATATCACCTTGCAGGTGCCTAGTATCCAGATGCTGCAAATTGCAGAAGTGAAGCCTTTGTTCGTAATCGCAATCCCTCCTCCCTTTGTTCCTCTCGCCAATCTTGTTGTCCTTCCCTGTAATCGTTCTAGCAACTCTACTTACTTCTAAATGCTGCCTCCAGAACTGTATACAGTACTCAAGATGCGGCCTGACCATTGCCTTATACAAAGGAATAATCACCTCCTTGTCTTAGCTAGCAAAATTCCTATATATCATTGAAAAAACTCCATGATCTGCTCTGGCAGCCCGTCTGAACTGATCACAGAACTTCATATTTGACTGCACAATTGCCCCCAGGTCTTATTCATTCTCCACCTCCCTGAGTGTAGTACCACACAGTTTGTACGTTTCTCTAGGGTTACTACCCATATGGAGTACTTTGCATTTGTCAATATTAAACTTCATTGACCACTTCTAAGACCACCTGCCAAACTTTTCTAGATCCTGTTGCAGTAGCATACTGTCTTTACTGTCATTAATAATCCTGCCAACTTTGTATCATCTGCAAACTTGGATATTAAGCCTGATATGCTTGAATCGATATCATGGATAAATAGACAAATATTACTTCACGTAGAGCAGTGTCCATTTATTACCACTCTCTGCCATCTCTCACTCAACAATCCCTTTATCCATTGCAGGAACTTGAACTTAATGCCATACCGCTCCAATTTGTACTGCAATCTTCCATGTGAAACAGTATCAAAAGCTTTCGTGAATTCCAAGTATATGATATCAAAATTATATTTGACAACCAGGTCCTTTGTGACCACATCGTAATATTCAATCCAATTGGTCAGACAAGGCTTCCCCTTAACAAATCCACGCAATGTTGTGTCTGAACTATTGCTGCTGTATTGTCTAGGTGATCCTGTATTACCTCTTTACACAGTGACTCCATTATTTTGCCCAGAACAGACGTTAAACTAACAGGTCTATAATTATTTGTGTCATGCTTTGAACCCCTTTTGTGAATGCACATCTCCAGTCCATTGGGACCTCCCTTGACTCTAAGGATGCTCCCATAATTATGGCTAATGGATTGTTTACTTCCCTTGCTGCCTCCTTCATTAAAACTGGATAGATTCCATCTGCCCCAGGTGCCTTTTTTATGTTTAACTTCAATAATTTCTCATCCACTTTGCTCTCAGTTATTACAAAATCACTTAGCTCCTTGTTAGAGTTTGATAAACGTCTGGTATTCCCCTTCTTTAATAACTCCTCATGTGTGAATGTAGAGGCAAAATACTCATTCAGTTTATCAGCTACTTGAACAGGATCATCAATTGTCGAACCATTTAGTTAAGTGGACCAATCTGATTCATCCCCTTAATTCTAGAGTTTACATAAATAAAGTAAACTTTTCTGTTTTTCTTTGGGTCTTTTGCCAAAGATTTCTCGTAATCTGCCTTCACCTGTCTAACCTCCTTTGTGACTTGATTACAGACTAGCTTATAGTCCAGTCAGAACATTATGACCCCCCAATGCAGACATCACACAATCCTGGCCAATCATGCAGAGCACGTCTCAGTTGATACACCGCAAGTATATAGGGCTTGATGGCCAGCATCCGTGAACACAGTAACAGCCTTGAACCTGGAACTCGGCGACGTCGTCTCCCCAGTCTATGCAGATGATGTGGTTCTAATGCTGGCTGGTGGGGGGGGGGTATAGGGCGCAACTGGAGAACACCGCCAAGAAAGCAATAGAAACTATAGCGGACTGGATTAACAGGAATAACTTGAGGCTCTCATCCTCGAAGACAAGATCTATATTACTGAAATGAGCCCTAGCTACCAGACGACCCCCTCAAATCAAGGTACAAAGTAACATAATTAAGCTTACCACCGAATTAAAGCACCTATGAGTCGCACTAGACAAGAACCTGAGCTTTACACCACATGTAGCGAACTTACACAAGAAGAAAATTAGAGGATACTCCGCACTTTCTGCGCGAATCACACACAAGGAATTATTATTATTATTATTATTATTTTAGGGTTACCCTAATTAAATACATTAACCCGTATATGTGACTGTAAATTGCGTATGTTCTATGGTTGATTTGCCTGTTTTGCTGGACGAAAAAACCCCAGTTACTGAGGAGAAAAACCTTGCTATCTACGCCTGAGACCAACGAACTCAGCCACGGAGTGAAAAAAGCCCCATTAAAGTTCCTCGCGTCATCGACGGGATTCGAACCCAGGCCTTTTCCACCCGGTGTGGGGAGGACGGTGGCGATACCACTGTGCCACATGCGCAGACCCACACACACACACACACACACACAAGGAATGGGGTTTGAGGAGATAAACCCTCAGCTTCTACTATAAAGCTATTTTTGTGCGAGCGATTATATATGCTGCTGGAAAATGGTACCGCAAGGCTACCACTGCAGTGAACCGGAAAAATTAGAGAATACGCAGCGACACATACTCATAACCATCTCGAGAGCATGTAACACTGTAAGTACCCACGCACTCCAGGCCTAACGGGATTCCTCCCTCTGGACCTGGAGATTGTTAAGCATGGGCTACTCTATCGATTGACCAAAGGTAAAACGGCAACATGTCTCGACTACACTATAGATCTGTCAAATGATCCCAAAGTAGAAAGGAACCGTCTCTCCGCTTACCTCCAACAAACTTGCCAGGCCCGCTGGGAGACCTCCTGTAAAGGTGCAATAACTAGAAAATTTCTACCCAACATTCGGCTGGTACATCCGGATTATCCACAGTGACTCTCACCAGGACTCTACACAACCTACATGCTGACGGGACACGGGCTATTAGAGACAAGCTACAAGGATGTCGACTGATATGCCGTTTTGCCTCTGCAGTGAACGTGAAACGTGGGAGCAGCTAATGTATAGTTGCCCACTATATGAGGACCTCTATTGCAGGTTCTTCACTACAACACAACTTAACCTCTGTAATCAAGAAGACCTCGCCATAACTGAAGTCGACACACACAAGGGGTTCGCGTAGCTAGCCCAGGACCTCTTCACAAGAAGAAGGACGCTCCCACAGCCTCAACCACTGCAGTAAACAACCATGCCGTGCAGACTAGCAGAAAGTCTAGCAACCCCAGAGCAACGTATCAACTCTGTGGTACTACACTGACAAAGTAAAGTGTAAAGTGTTCATTGTCTAACGGCCCAAGGGGTTCCCCCATCTCCGTGTTGTGTACTCTGTTTGTGAAACACAGAACACTGTGAAGGTCAGAGATTTTAAAAAGTGTAAGGTACATGGTTATGTTGTGTAGTGTCATGTTGTGTTGTTCCTCTGACCTTTTAGCCGTTGGGCCCCTAGTGGGACCCCCCGTTGCCCACACTTAACCCCGAGGAGGCAGGTCAGGCATAGAGGGATCGCATTAGAAGTAATTACTCTGGCAGGCCCTGCCACCTAATTTCCTAAGATTTCAGTGGTAAGGGCCTAAAAAATAAAATAAAATAAAATAAAATAAAATAAATAAATAAAAAAAATCAATAAATAATACACTGACAGTGGTAGAGAATGAAAGGGACCTGGGGGTGGTTGTGCAGGCAGATATGAAGTTTTCTGGGCAGTGCAGACGGGCGGCAAGAGTAGCTCATGGTGTATTGTCGATGATATATAGGAATTTTTCTAGCAGGGAGAAGGAGGTGATTATTCCATTGTATAAGGCAATGGTCAGGCCACACCTTGAGTACTGTATACAGGTCTGGAGGCTTCATTTCAAGAAGGATGTAGAGATGCTGGAACGAGTACAGAGAAGGGCAACAAGATTAGTCAATGGAACAAAGGGATGCTCTTACGAAGAAAGGCTTAAGTTTTGCAAATTACAGTGTCTGGAGACTAGGCACCAGCGAGGTGATCTGATAGAGGTGTATAAAGCCTTGAATGGTTTGAGCATACTCAATGCTGATGGGATTCTTCCTCTTGCTCAGAATAATCACCTGAGAGGGCATAAATTCAAATTGAGGAAAGACGGATGTAGGATAGACGTGAGGAAATTTGCCTTTAGCCAGCGGGTGGTTGGTTGGTGGAACAGACTTCCATCCCTTGTCGTGAAAGTTGATAGCCTAAATAAGTTTAAGGCTCAGCTGGACGGGTATTTCAAACGAACAGAGGGGTGAAGTGGAAGTGGTTATTTTTTATTTATTTATTTTTATTTTTTTTGGCTGATGCTGCATAAGCTTGCTTTCTTGCATCAAATGCCTCTTCTAATGCTAATGCTAATGCTAAAAGTCTACACAACCACGGAAACTTAGCCAGATGATGAACTGCATCAGGGTGAAACAACCAAGGAATTAAACATCACAACTGAATCTACCCGAAGTGACAATCTCTATGACAACCCACAGATATATCCATCTGACGTGACAATCTCATTCAACACATGAGCATGACATGAATAAGGTAACTGGACCTGACCTGGGAGTGACCAACTAAAAAAATAAAAAGAAATAAAAAGAAATCACACTGTGACAACCCGATTAGACAACCTAATCCAGCATAGCCATTTGACAACCTGATCAGGACAACAAGACTATCATGCAAGGACTCAGAGAAATGACTACAGAACATTACCTCGACCTAGCCATATGGCGATCTGGGCTGGTATACCTTGACCAGCCTGCTTTCACTCCTATTCCTTGTCAGGAGGGGGAAATGGCTTGCTCTCTTATCCTCCTCCTGCCATCCACTCTTGTCTGCGTGGGTAGAACAGTGGTATCGTCACCGTCCTCCCCACATTGGCTGGAAAAGGCCCGGGTTCGAATCCCGCTGATGACGCGAGGAACTTTAGTGGGCTTTTTTCACTCCGTGGCTGAGTTAGTTGGTCTCAGGCATAGATAGCAAGGTTTGACCCCTTAGAAACTGGGGTTTTTTCGTCCAGCAAAACAGGCAAATCGACCAGAGAACACACGCAATTTACAGACACGAATACGGGTTAATGTAATCATTTACGGGTAACCCTAACATAGTAATTTGATTTTTTTTTGCCATCCCCTCTTTCCCTCTGATGGGGCATGGGCATGCAACACTAATTGCAGGGGACATCTACCCTATCGGCACCTTACTTCTCTTTCTTATCCCCAGCCTTCTGTCTTCCTACCGTTCTCTTAATTATACACCGCGAAAGCCCACACAACCAAATTTAAATAAACACCAAAATTATTGTCAGCCCCATTAGGCCTCCAGAACTTGTCATCATCGCTAAGATGACAAGTTCTAGAGGCCTAATGGGGCGCGATTATTTTTTTTTTGGACCCAGCCGCTGAAAATCAAGGAAATTAGGTGGCGTGACCTGTCAGAGTATAATAAATTTCAGGGTACACCTGGCCAGCTTCCTCGTTGATACAGTACGGACAACGTCGGGTTCTATCACGGGCTCGATGGCCAATACGCCAGAAGAATAATGGGCACAACATGCTACACAACGTGCTTGTTGGAATATCAGACACATGGAGTCACACAGATAAAAGGAATGCAGAACTGGAATTTGGGGAGTACAACGTCTACAGAAAGGATAGACAGGATACGAAGGGAGGAGAGGTTATGCTATTAGTTAAGAAACACATAAAATCCAAGGAAGTGAAGCCAGTCGACATCGCTGGACAGTGAAGTGTCGAGTCAGTTTGGTGTGACATAAGCATTGGGTGATCAAAATTGAGAGTACGAGTGTGTAATAGGCCTAACGACTCTAATGAGTATAATAAGAAATTGTACATGGAAATAGAGAGGGCCAGTAAATCAGAGAGTCTCATAATGGGGGATTTTAATTTCACAGATATTGACTGGAACTTGGGGGCTGGTCACTCACACACTAGCAAGGCTTTTGTGGATTTATTGGATGATTTTTTTCTACATCAGCATGTTCGGGAGGCAACTAGAGGGAGTAATACTTTTGATTTCATTATCAGTAGTGATTCTTCATATATTAAGAATCTGCAGGTAAATGAACCACTAGGTGGCAGTGATCACAGTGTGCTGAAGTGGGATTTACTCAAAGAGGTAACTACCATTAGGGGTAAAGGGAAGGGTTATTGTTTTCATAAAGGCGACTACGATGGACTGTGACAGTATTTAAATTCTATACAGTGGGACCAACAGCAAATTCAAAATGGGAAGCATTCAAAGAACTTATCTTGAAAGCTACTAGGCTTTACATACCAACTAAGAAATATTGTTCAAGGTTTAGGGCTAAATGGATGTCAGATGAACTAATGAGACATATGGCAGAGAAGAAAAATGCATGGGATACAGTAAAATTAACACGTGACGCAGAAGCTTATGATAGATACAAGTTGATCTGTAACCAAGTTACAAAGGAGGTTAGGCAGGCAAAGGCAGATTACGAGAAATCTTTGGCAAGGGATGCAAAGAAAAACAGCAAAGAGTTCTTTACTTATGTAAACTGTAGATTGAAGGGGATGAATCAAATTGGTCCACTTGATATCGATGGGTCAACTGTTGATGATCCTGCTAGGCTAGCTAACAAACTAAATTAATATTTTGCATCGACGTTCACACATGAGGAGTTATTCAGTCAGGGGAATGCCAGAGGTGTATACAACTCTGGTAGTAAGCTAGATAATCTTGTAATAACTGAGAGTAAAATGGATGAGAAATTGTTGAAGATAAACACAAGAAAGGCACCTGGGGTGGATGGGATCTATCCAGTTATATTAAAGGAGGCAGCAAAGGAAGTAAGCAAACCGTTAGCCATAATTATGAGAGCTTCCTTGGACTCAAGGAAGGTACCCATAGACTGGAGATGTGCAAATGTGACCCCAATTCACAAAGGAGGATCAAAGGCTGACACAAGTAATTATGGACCTGTGAGTTTAACTTCTGTTCCAGGAAAATTAAAGGAAGCACAGGTTAAAGAAGCACTGCAGGATCATCTAGACAAGACTTCAGTTATAGCTCGGACACAGCATGGTATTGTTAAGGGGAAGTCTTGCCCGACCAATTTGATTGGATATTATGATGCCGTCACAAAAGAACTGGATGCAGGGAATAATTTTGATATTTTATACTTGGATCTTAGAAAGGCTTTTGTTTGTTTGTTATTTGGTTTTTAGGAGCATTAGTAACTAAGGCCATATTACTCCTGAACATGCGGTCGTCATTCCCTGACCTTTCTGCATCCTCCGTATTTGGTGGTGTCGGGCTCGAACCTCGGTCTAATCAAGAAGCTTGTGCTACGCACTTCTGCTCCTTCCCACCTGGCTACGGAGGCGCTGGAAAGGCTTTTGATACTGTTGCGTGGTACTATATTTCGGTGCTACGTGCTTTGCCAGGACCCCGTCCCCTCTGTTGGGCACGTACTGAGATTCTTGCGATAGATCTCATCCTTTAATTCCTGAGGGGTCAGGTTTTCATCGATGTCAAACAGGACTATTGGCCTTTCCCCTTCGGAACCTCCACTCGGAGTTCATAGTTAGTTATATCCGTATTCTTTCGGATTTCCAGTGCCTCCTCTCTGGTATCTGTCTCTTTTATAATGCCAGGGTTCCTGGTTTTTTGTATACTTTTAATTCTTATGTTCTTCATTTGTTCTTTCATTTTTTCTGTGAGTGACCTCCTCACATGTTCCCATCTTGCGCCTTCGGTAGACTTAACTAATGTAACGTGTGCCTCCGTTTGTTTTTTGGATCCTTGGTTTGGTTTTGCTCTGGGCGGCTGATTAGTTGTGGCTGTAGTTAATCCTCAGCAAAGGAATGGGGGCGTTGTAGCATTTGTTTTTCCTGTTCCTGGGCTAGAATATCAAGCTTAGTTTGCATTCTCTCATTGTCAACGTGGAGGTTGAAGATAACATGCTACATCTTCCCGAAAAGCTGAATGATGTCTGTCCTGGTGGATGCAGTGATTCTAGGTTGCTTTGCCATATATTTTTCTAGTGAATCCCGAATGGCTATAACTTGCTCAACAGGAGTACTAGTGGGGGGAGGGATCCTGACTTTTGGGGTTCTGATTTTCAGAATCACTGGAGGTATTTTCTCCTTCCTCAAGGTTGGGGAAGGAGAAAATGATACCTCCAGTGATTCTGAAAATGAGTATCTTTGAGTGTTGGGGAGTAGGCACCTAACCGTCCCCTCCTTCGATTTTTTGGATTTTCCTTGTTCTTGGTAGTCTTATTTAGGTCATCTTCGGGGTTAGCAGTCTCACTTGTCAAGTACGGGGGATGTTCTGATCCCTTTTTCTCCATCACTTCCCCTTAAGTATCAGTGATTGTGGGTATTTGAAAAAAATAGGAAAAATCGGGTGTATTCGGATTAGGAAGTTTCGTACAAGAGAAGGCAAAATAAGCTGAATGCTGTTTATCACAAGTAGACACAATAAGTCAGAGAATCTTGTGTTAAATTTACGTTAAGAAAAAAAAGTTTTTAAGCTTTCTTCTGGGACAAGTTAGTCAGTTTTAGCATTCACCATGTCTACAGTGGCTTGAAAATATGACGTCGGGCTAGAGGCAGCAGTGAGAAAAGCGCTAAGTAATATGTGGAGAACAATTGCCCAGGTGGATGAGTAATCGCCATTAGGTGCTCAACGTTCAGCACTGTTTGTGTCTTTGTCTTATAGTAGGTGTTTTTCTTATTGCCCTGTGGTTGAGTAATCCTTTAGCGCTCAACGTTCAGCACTGTTTGTGTCTTTGTCTTATAGTAGGCGGTGAGGGAAGTGATTTGTTGAGTATCGCTGTGCGTATGAAAGTTATACTAAAGTTTAAAATAAAATGCACTTAACTCAGAAGTCTTGATCCTATTGTCACTTCGATAGCTTCTCCTGATTCACTTTGCAGTGAGAAACATGAACTGACAGAGAAGCTTTTATTGAATATGCTCATAAATAGGACAGGAAGGTGAATGTCAAGGATTTTAACCGCGATATTGGGAAGTTCTTCTGGCGTTTTTATGCAAACGGAGGCCAGAAAGTTCCAGCAAGACAGAACATTGAGAACTTAAATTTTAGAGGGGGGGGGGGTATTTGAAGGACAGATATATCGTGTGACGAAAAATTTGTCAATATGAATCAGAATGAAAAAAAAAAAAAAAGATCATGGCAGCAATTTGCTGCTGAAAGAGGAGAATAAGAACCTTGAATTTCCCATATAAAATACTTGAAAAATTGAGAATTGTTAAGGTCTTTAATATCATGAAGAAAGATGGCTTGGATGGAACAACTGAATAGTATGATTTAATGAATGCTATGGTAGCCGCCTTGCTTCCTGAGGACAATGTTGGCCAAGATAATGGTATTCAAAAAAAAAAAAGGAAAGCCAATGCTGAATACGTTGGCAATGGAAACAAGAAAAATTTCACTCAAGATGAGGTGAGAAGTGACCTTTCTTTAACCAAAAATGGAAAGTCGCCTGGAGATGACAAAATATAAGTCTAAGATGTGCACAGGTTAGCTGAAATGTCCTTGCCAATGTTATTGGAAATTTAATCACGATTGTTTAAGCAAGATATCTTTTCATTAGAGTGGAAAGAAGCTGTAATGAAAGTATTGTTAAGAGTCTGAATAACAACCTCATTGATTCCGGGTCTTACCGACCTCTGACTTTATTGTCAGTTTTAAGTAAAGTTCTAGATACTAGAACTAGAATCTAGAACTTTACTAGCAGGTGTTAAAGGGACACAGTACGCTGTGTCCCTTTAACACCTGCCCATAGGTGACACCGTTTACAGTGGTGCATCGAGCACAAGGACTGGACAGCAGCGCAATGGGGTAGGTACTCTTTACTGATGAGAGGAGATTCAGTCGCAGCAGCGATTCTGGACGTCAGCTAATCTGCCTAGATGTTGGCACATAGTTTCACCCCGCAAACATCTCTGAAAGAGATCGATATGGCGGTCGAGGTGTTCTCGTCTGGGGAGGCGTTTTCTTGGCTGGACGTATACAACTCCATATACTGGAAGGCGGTACTGAAACCAGTGCACGGTAAAATACTGAGGTAATGGTTCCCCATTGGTCCCGAGTTTGTGTTTATGGATGATAACGCCACATCCCATCGCACTGAGCTGTTGATATGCTTTCTGAAAGTGAGGACATTGTTAGTATCGATTGTCCTGCCCGTTCCGTCGATCTAGATCCCATCGAACACATATGGCATGCTCTGGGGAGATGCCTAGTGGCATGTTCACACGCACCAGAAAATGTTCACCAGCTGAAGATGGCGCTGAAATAGGAATGGACGATGTTACCGCAAGAACTTTTCAACAACGTTGTTTTAATGTTGTTCTGCATCGACATTAGGGGTAGCCATATCTCCTACTGAGGACCACCTCTTCCCTTTTTTCCATCTTTGGCAGTGATGCATCTGTAATGCGATATTGCCATTTTTGAATAAGGTCCCCTGTACCGTTTTGTTTCCGTTGTTGTGTTTCCTTCACCATTTCTGCACATCACGAGGTTCCATTGGTATGCAAGTCCCATATCCAGACCACTCGTATGAGGCCTCGTTTCCCTCGAAGCTACAGGTAACTGACTGGTCACCTGAAAACCTGACTGGTTCTTAAGTTTTGCACACTAGTGTTGTTTACGTTATCTTGTCATTTCTGTTTGTACACGCAAATGCAATAAAATGTATGTTTGTTTTTCGTGATTGGCATTTGAATGATTTCTAATATATCCATTAATTATGCATTTTACCCTTTGGGAAATATTCACGGCAATTTGGTATATGAGGTGGAATCTTTTTATTGGATTTCGTTCACAGAGATATATATCCCATCCAACAAATGCATTTCGAATATTTCTGCAACCCAGAATGCAGCGCAAATTAAATTATTTGCAAAATTCACGAGTGATGCAGTTTTTTGTCCGCCTCTGCGACAGCACATGATCTTCGAGTAGACTGGGCACAAGAAAATTACAGACGATATACGCGTTGTAATATGGCTTAAATTACAGAGGCTACGAAAAAAAAAAAAAAAACCCCGAACCCAACAGTTGGAATATATTTTTTTTCATTTTCACTTGCAGGCCAAGAATGTTAAAAGAAGGAATTGCATGTTATGCTGACTTAAATTATATATATATATATATTTTTTTTAAATTTGGGAATTTTGAAAAAAAAAGAAAAGAAAAAAGCGTTTTATCAGCCTTTTATTTCCTCCTAATCAAAATGTTCTGTATCCCCCCACCCCTGCTGTTTAATTCCACGTAGCTGAAACATGTGTTTGTGTATCTTACATCAGTCATGTGACCGAAACACGTTTATCAGTAGATTTTACTTGAAAGATTCATAATAACGTTAAAATTGCACGCTAATTTGTTATATAATTTGAAGAGAAAATTCTGAAGAAGTTAAGCAGGTTAAATAGTTTATTTTTATTTTTTTTTAATTTATTGATTAGATTATCTTTTCGTCAATATGTGTTTATTATATTCTTATTATCTTCTTCTTCAAGAGGAGTGTTTCCATTTACAATGGGTTTCCTCAGTCTACAAGTTATTTCTTGTTAGGAATTTTTTTCCGCCATAAAGTGCGGTTCAAGGTGTCTAAAAAAGAATTTTAGAAATTAGTGTTATTTTTATTCAGTCAAAATGCATGTGAAACGATGTGTGTTTTCATTTATACAGTGAAATCCAAAAATAACATTACTAGTCCTTTCTAGTAATGGTTACAGTTTTCGCATAAGTGTTAAGTCGCGATTCCGATGTTGCTAGTTGTTAGTGAATTTAGAAATTATTATTATTATTATTAGCCATATGGTGCACGGAAGCCTGAGGCTTATGCTGCACCAGCAAAAAAAAAAAAAAAAAAATTTGAGTACCCTGAGAGAGAGAGAGAGAGAAGTAGGAGGGAATCACCAAAAAAGAGAATGATATCCAGCTCAGGACCCTGGGTGTGCTAAGCCCATACTCACCAGTGTTAGCCCCTGGGTTCAAATGAATAACATGATTTGATATGTTCTATAAAGCAAAAAAAAAAAAGTGATTAGGCTTTACAATCTGGTACCCCTTTCGATTGATCGTTGAGAGTAGCAGTGATTAACATGCTTAGCCTGCTATAGCTAATCTTAGTTTGGGTAGTAACCCTGCCCCCTCCCTTGCTGCTGCTTTGAAATCGGGAAAACAAATACAGGCATACCTCGAATAACGAATAGGATGCGTTCCACGAAATTACTTCGTTAAGCGAAACTTCGTTTTCAGAGGTAAAAATACTATGGCCAGAATAGGGATACGTTCCTACGTAAAGAAAATGAAAAGCTTTTTTTTTCGGACAAAGAAAAGTTTTATTAAATAAACAGTCAACTTACATACAAAGTGAAATCACATTTTAAAATACGAGTCTAAAGTTGATTGTTTATGCTCTTTTTCTCTTTCATTTAACAATTGCCTATACGGAGTTATTGCATTTAACACTGATCGCTTAACAATAAAACTTCTTCCTAAATCAGGATCATTTTCACTAAAAATTTCACTAAAAAAATTTAAAACGTTTTCAATGTCATTTAAGCACCTTTTTAAATCTTTGGTTTTTTAACACTTTTTCGGCTGGAGCTTCTTTAACTTCGTCTTCATTGCTAACAAGGTTTTCTAAATCTTCCACTGAAAAACCATCATCTTCTGCATTCAATAAATTTCTAACATCCTCTTCATCGACATTTTCGAAACCTATTGATTGAGCCATCTGGATAACTTCATTTCTAATTTCTTGGATGTTATTTTCTTCTTCTAGTACAACTTCTGGCCATATTTTGCACCAAACTCCATTTAAGCATTACTTAGTGACTTCTTTCCAAGAACTATCAATGTTTTCAATTGCGTTTTTAATGGTGTAGTTTTTCCAAAAAGTTTTAACTGTCATTTCCTCTTTATCCTCTAGTTCAGTTAAATTGCTTAATGTTCGACGCAGATAATAAGCTTTAAATGATACTATTACTCCCTGATCCAATGGTTGAATCAGGGAAGTTGTGTTTGCTGGAAGAAACACAACTTTGACAGGAATGCATGTGTCCAACGTGTTAAGATCAGTAGGATGTCCCGGAGCATTGTCTAACAACAAAAGAGCTTTTTCTTCAAAGTTATTTTTTTGACAATACCGTTTTACTTCAGGACAAAAGTGGTTAACAAACCAATCAGTAAATAACTCCTTGGTAACCCATGCTTTTCTATTTGCTTTCCATATTACAGGTAAATTCATTTTTATGTTACCTTTTAGCGCCCTCGGATTTTCTGAATGGTAAACTAATAACAATTTTAATTTATAATCGCCAGAGGCATTTGATCCAAAGAGTAACGTTAAACGGTCTTTGGCTGCTTTGAACCCAGCAGCTGATTTTTCTTCAATAGAAATGAAGCTTTTTGTTGGTAGCCGTTTCCAGAACAAACCGCTTTCGTCAACATTGAACACCAAATTTGGAAAATTTTCACGTTCAATTATTTCCTTTAGTTTTTCTGGAAACTTATTTGCAGCTTCTCCTGTTAATTTTACACTATGAATCCTGGCCCGTTTTTTAAATTTCTCGAACCAACCACGAGAAGCCCCAAAGGTTTCCGTAATTTCTTCAGTTTGTTTAGATTTCAGGTGATTAAACTGGAATATATTTTTTTTATGTTAAATGGGGCTTGAAATTGCCGACTTCGTTATATCGAAGCTTCGTTATCAGAGGTAACGTTAACCGAGGTATGCCTGTACCAGATTTTAAAACAGTGACAAGTGGGGGGGGGAGAGTTTTAACAATATGCATGTCGTCAATCACTGCTACTCCCAATGATCAATTGGCCTGCCTTTATACCCATCAGTCCCTTTTGGTTATTTTATTATCTGTATGATCCCCAGGCAATGAGTTAAGGAAGTCCTCAGAGTCAGGGCATGAAATCTGGTAGTCAGGGATGATAATTTCTGAGTCAATTCAAGTATGTTCCATCATGTAGAGATTTTGTCATTCACTGGGTGTGGGTAGGGGAATGGGCTTGATTGATTGATTTATGAGTTCTTGGCACAAGAGCTACTGTGGCAAAAATGTGCCTTTAAGGTTGGGAATGGGCTGGTTAAATGTTTGGGCTATTGTTTTAGTACAGGATCTGGTTGAAGAGCCTGTTGCTGCAAGTTTCAGCAGATTTCAAAAACTTTTTGAGCATATTTGGCAAAGGCCTTGTAAAAGACCTCCTCCATGATGAATTGGTGCCCTTTTTTAGCATTAGCATTAGTATAGGCATATGATGCAAGAAAGCAAGCTTATGCAGCATCAGCCAAAAAAAAACAAAAAAAAAAAAAAACCAACGCTCACATTTCACTCCTCTGTTCGTTTCAAATACCTCTCCAGCTCAGCCTTAAATTTATTATTAGGTTATCAACTTCCACAGCAAAGGATGGAAGTCTGTTCCACCAACCAACTACCCGCTGGTTAAAGGCATACTTACGCATATCTATCCTACATCTGTTTTTTCTCAATTTGAATTTATGCCTTCTCAAGTGATTATTTTGAGCAAGAGGAAGAATCCCATCAGCATTGAGCATGCCCAAACCATTCAAGGCTTTATACACCTCAATCAGATCACCTCGCAGGTGCCTAGTCTCCAGATACTGTAATTTGCAAAACTTAAGCCTTTCTTCGTAAGAGCAACCTTCGTTCCATTCACTAATCTTGTTGCCCTTCTCTGTACTCATTCCAACAGCTCTACAACCTTCTTAAAATGTGGCCTCCAGACCTGTATACAGTACTCAAGGTGTGGTCTGACTGTTGCCTTATACAAGGGGATAATCACCTCCTTATCCCTGCTAGAAAAATTCATGTATATCATTGACAAGACACCATGAGCTACTCTTGCAGACCGTCTGCACTGCTCAGAAAACTTCATATCTGTCTGCACCATTACCCCCAGGTCCTTTTCGTTCCCTACCACTGTCAGTGTAGTACCACAGAGTTGATACGTTGCTCTGGGGTTGCTGTTTCCCATATGTAGTACTTTACATTTGTCAATGTTAAACTTCATTTGCCACCTCCCAGCCCATCTGTTCAACTTTTCTAGATTCTGTTGCAGCAGCAGCGCACTGTCATTAGTGTTTTTAACAACCCTGTCAACCTTCGTATCATCTGCAAACTTGGATATTAAGCTTTATATACCATCATCATTGTCATTTATAAATACAGAAAACAACACTGAACCCTGAGGAACTCCACTAATAACATTAGTCCACGATGAGCAGTGTCATTGATTACCACTCTCTGTCTTCTCCCACTCAACCATCCCTTTATCAATAGCAGCAATTTGCTTCCAGTGCCACACTGCTCCAATTTGTGCAACAGTCTTCCATGTGCAACAGTATCAAAAGCCTTTCTAAGATCCAAATATATGATATCAGAGTTATTCATTGCATCCAGTTCCTTTGTGACCACATCGTATCCATCAAATTGGTCAGGCAAGACTTCCCATTAACAAAACCATGCTGTGTCTGAGCTATAACCAAAGTCTTGTCTGGATGATCCTGCAGTGCTTCTTTAACCAGTGCCTCCATTAATTTTCCTGGAACAGAAGTTAAACTCACAGGTCTATAATTACTTGTGTCAGCCTTTGATCCTTTATAAATTGGGGTCACATTTGCACATCTCCAGTCTATGGGTATCTTCCCTGAGTCCAAAGAAGCACTCATAATTATGACTAAGGGTTTGCTTACTTCCTTTGCTGCCTCCTTTAATATAACTGGATAGATCCCGCTCACCTCGGGTGCCTTTTTTATGTTTATCTTCAACAATTTCTCCTCCACTTTCCTCTCAGTTATTACAAAATCATCTAGCTCACTGCCAGAGTTTAATTCACCTCTGGCATTCCCCTCCATGAATAACACCTCATGTGTGAATGTAGATGCAAAATACTCAGTTTGTTAGCCCCCTGAGCAGGATCATCAACAGTTGAACCATCGGTATCATGTGGACCAATCTGATTCATCCCCTTCCTTCTAGAGTTTACGTAAGTAAAGAACTGCTTTTTTTCTTTGCATCCCTTGCCAAAGATTTCTTGTAATCTTCCTTCGCCTGCCTAATCTCCTTTGTGACTTTTCCGCAGGAAGCGGTCGAATTTCTGTAATTAACTGCCTATATTGATTATAGACAACACAGTCATATAGAACATGTGCCCAATCCTCACTTTCACCACAGGCATGGGTGCCGGCAGCATGGTGCAAGTGCACCACTTTTGGATTTCGAAGTAATATACAATTTTTAATATTTTTCATTAATTTATTGAAACATTAAAACGATACAATTTCTACAGAAATAGGCTCTCCCGAATGCCCTTCGCAGTCTGTGCAGTACTTGCTCCCACCGATCATGAAACGTTGGCTTGGCTGTACATGTAAATTGGGCAGTGACTTAATTAAGATATTGCATCTATTCAAAAATTTGGTGAACAAAAAATTTATTCTGATATGTACCTTTCAAAATGTCCTGCCGGCGCCCATGACCACAGGTACATTAGGTATCATCGGCCAGTCCCAAAGAGTGCAATATAGCTTTAAGGGATCCATGACCTGTCAATAGGAATGTGGTACAGTCAGTCCTCGTATAACATGTGTTTACACTACACGAATTCGATCATACACTATTTATAAATAGGGGAACAATATTAAATATAACATGAACCGAATTCACTTATGCACGATTCGTCTTTGTGTTTACAAGAAATGGCAGTCAAACGCAGAATCACCCCAACTGAACGCAACACAATAGGAATGAAGAGAAGATTCTGAAAATGTATTTGTTTTTTATATCAGTGAAAGGGAAACACATTTCACCATAATAACATAAAAACCAACACAATTCCAGCTATCGGTATTATCGCAAATGCAATTAGATCGAGTTTACCACCAGTTTCTAACAGATTCCACTAGCAGAAACGCAACTGGAAATTGTTTTTATTGTTTTATGGTAGTAACCCCCAGAAATGTGCTTTAGTAAAATGTGAGCTAGTGAGGTGTTCATAGTGTGTCTCTGCCTTCAGTGTTGTTTATTCAGTTGCTACATGTGCGCAGCTTTGTTTATGTGTATCAAGCGTGCCTCCTCATTTTGTAATTGTGCTTTATTTCCTAAAAATGGGTAAAATACTTAAACGGTGTGAAAAGGAAGCGTCCTTGTGAAGATGCTACAGATTCAGAGAGAATTGTGTTTGGTAATGTTTTTGTTACAAATGCGTGTTCAGTCTTGGGTGGTCAGCACCTAACCCCATTTTTACCATAGGGCTTGTTGTTTACATTGTACGAGAGTTTCTAGAAATGCAACTATCGTGCTATACGAGGACTTACTGTATAAAGTCCTGGAGCATACCACTAAAGTGGTTTCGGGCTAATCAGCCACCTGTGGAAAAAAGTTTTGGTAGTAGCAACTTTAGTCTCTTGCTCCCATTCAGTCTGTGATATCTGATGTAATTGTGTGGCATTTTGTCGTCTCTTTCTCCCCCTCTCTCTCTCTCTCTCTCTCTCTCTCTCTCTCTCTCTCTCTCTCTCTCTCTCTCTGCCTTGATGTCATTTGGCTAGGTTTAAGGTTATGCTTAGGAAACCCATACGATTCCTTTTTTAAGTCTATAATATAGCCCTTTTTTGCAATTTCAAGGTGTGGTAGGGTACCAGCCAACACTTGCAGGGCCGGGATACTAACTGTACAGTATGCTCTAGCTATTGTTAATAAGATTGTTCTTTGAATGCTATTTAATTTTGTCCTGTTTCTATCTATGGCTGTGCAATGGAACCATACCCCGGCTCCATAGGAGATTACAGGTAAAAACGCTGCTCGGTAAATGAGTGCCAGAGTCCTGTGCTTGAGACCCTAATCAGCTCGACTGATTCTGGCAATCATTCTGGCATAGTTTTGGACTTTTTTGACCAAGTATGTCAAGTGTGGATAGAATGTTAATTTGGAGTCTAGAATTATGCCTAAGTATTTCAACTCTTGGACTATGTGAGTTGAAGTATTGCTTATTTTTATCACTGGTGGTTGCCCTATATTTAGATTTCCTTTCAGTAGGATACATTTAGTTTTTTCTGCCAAAATTTTGAGCACGTGGGTTAGCACCCATTCTTGCAGTTGTTTGAGTGCCACATTTGCTTTTTCTTCCATTACACTTCTGGTGTTACCTTTGACCAATAAGTTGAGATCATAAGCAAAGGCGACCCTGCCTGTCGGGCCTAAATCTTTTGTCAGGAATTCAAGTACTGAGGTCGAAAAGAATTAAGCTAGTACTGAACCCCGTGGGCAACGTTTTGGAACTGTGCGTGTACTGCTACATGTCTGTTACCAAGATAGGTGTTTATACATTGATATTGATTTTGTGGTGCATTTGTCTGGTGGAGTGTCCTGAGGATACTTGGCCACCAGGGGGTGTCAAATTCTCCAGAAAAGCCAATAGATATTGCCAGCATGTTCTTTTGATCACTGTTATTTACTGTTGTTTGGATACAGTACATGGCATCCTCAGTTGAGGACCCTAGCTTGAAACCAAATTACTGTTCAGAATTTAGGTTGGCTTCAGTACAATTGGCCCTAGCTGCCAATGTGCCATTAAACAACAAATCAATCAATCAGTCAAAGCTTCAGTATAATATATATAAATTAAGTCCCATCTGTTGTTTTAATGGATTGAGCAAGCTGAATGTTGATGGGATTCTTCTTGCTCAGACTACACACACACACATGAGGGGGCATAAATTTAAATTGAGGAAGGATGGTTGCAGAATGGACCTGCAGAAACTTGTTTGCTTTTAGCCAGCGGGCGGTTGATTGCTGGGACAAACTTTCATCTGTTGTTGTGGAAGTTGATAGCTTAATTAAATTCAAGGAAAATCTAGGCAAACTATTGGAGGGAATGATTCAATGAAATGGGAGGTGTCTTTTTTTTTTTTTTTTTGCTGATGCTGTGTAATCATGCTTTCATGCATCATTTGCCAATGCTTATGCTATTCAGACTTTTGAACTTCTTCAAACTCTACCTCAGTCAATGCTGTTTTCCAGCGACATTTATCTATCATAAATCCATTGTATCTTGTCTTCCAGCTGAAATTATGGAAATTCGTGAATGATCATCTCATTTATAAAAATATAAATTATAAAAATGATAAAAACGTATGGGTAATTATATAATCATTATAATATGTAAATACGATGAAATTAAAAGAACTTGGAAACGGTGTGTGTGCCAAACACGCATAGTAGATGGTTTTATGTAAAACATCCTTTGCGTTTCTTTTAGGTATTTTGATTTGTATATATTGATTACAAAATAAAAGTGCTTTTATATTGTAAGTATTTTTATAATTTCAGCTGGAAGATAAGATACCATGGATGTATGATAGCTAAATCATACATCCATGGTATGTATGATAGCTAAATCTCTCTGGAAAACAGTGTCGATTGAGGTACCTAATCTTGCAGTTGAAATTTAGGGATTAGTGTTTAGAGTTAGATAGAACTTGCGGGAAAATTGTTCCAATCCTAAGTTAACATTGAAATTGTCGCTCCTAATTAATGATTATACAGGCTGTTTCAAAAATAATGGTCAATAATTTAAAGGTGAAAAGTTCAAGTTAAAATAAGCAAAAAATCCCAGTGAACATCGAGCCACAAATGAACCATTTTCGAGATAATGCACATTTTCTGTTAAGATCCGCCACTGACTATGGGAGCACTAGTTTAGCAAAAAGCTGTGAATCCTTTGCTAAGGGTGGATTTATTAAACATAAGGTAAAACATTTTTAATTTTTGGGTTGAACACCACAGGATTTTACAGATGATACGTGTTAGAGGATGTTACAAAAGTTGTTCAAAATGCTGTCCTTGCATCCCTACACAGCTTTGTAGTCTTCTCTGCATTGAGTTCCGAATCCTCTCAGGCATTCCTGGGTAATTTCTGATTTGCTGAAAGGCTCCTTCAGCCCAGTGATGCAATTCCTCAACTGTGTTAATGTCAGAAGTGAACACCAAGCTTTTTACATGACCCCAGATACAAAAATCCATAGGATTTAAGTCTAGTGATTTCGGAGGCCACATTAGGCCCACCTTTACCTATCCACCATTGACCTTACCTTCTAGTTAGTTAGATACCAAGTCAGAACTGGAGCAAAATGTGCCGGTGCACCATCATGCATAAACCACGTGTTCTGGCATTGCTGAAGTTTTTTTTTTTTTTTTTTTTTATGAGAACCTAAAACACGAGAGGTATTGGTACCTGTAGTACTTAGTACCGTGCTTGGGTTGGAGGTTGAGAAGACGAAAGAAGATATTTGTTGACATTAGACTTGAATTTCTGTAGACTGTAATTTTCAGGAAATACGCATGAAGGAAGGTTGTTCCAGAAAATGGCAGTTGAATGAATAAACGAGGGAAATTAAAAGTTGGTTCTGTGATTTTGAAGTTGGACAGTAAATACATGTTGGCTGGTGGTGGCATGTGTTCAGACTGTTTTGAATGAGAGAGCGGGAATTCTAGAAACCAATTCAGAAGAAGAGTGCCCATGGAAGTATCTGTGGAAAAGGCATGCAGCAGAAACAGTACATCTATGAGACAGCGAGTGCAGAGACTCTGTTAGAGAGGACTCATTAAATAACCTAACTGCCTTCTTCTGAATGGAATCTAGGAGCCTGAGAGAGGTTTTGGGAGCACTGCTCCAGAGGTGGGAACAATATTCCATGGTAGGGCGGACAGAGTGAACAGCTATTTGGAAGAAAAGTAACGCCGACAGGGAAAGATAAAACCAAGTTTTTTATATGCAGAGGAAGCAATATTTGTAATGTGCTTGTGCCAGGAGAGATCAGAAGTCAGGGTAATCCCCAAATGAGATACATCATTTTGCCTAGAAATCGGAGTGTCACCAAAGGTAAGCATAAGAGCAGAAGAATCCTTTTTGCAAGATATAAGATAAGACTGAGTTTTAGAAGGATTGAAATCAACTAAGTTGTCTTTGCCTCATTGGAGAGTTATGTGGAGATCGGCATTTAAGGAATTGGTGGTGGATAGTCGAGAAGTTGAAGCTGATTGAGTAGGGCAAGGTTTCTCAAAATAGAAAGTGGAATGCTATCATCGGCAAATCTATGGATAGGATTTCCTATCCAATGGAAGAAGGTCATTAATATACAAAAGGAAAAGAGTGGGTGAAAGAACCTTGGGGAGGACACCAGCATTAGTGGAGAAGTTAGAAGACAGAGAGCCATCTACCATCACCCTCAGTGAGCGATCAGAGAGAAAACTGGATAACCAATTACAAAAAACAGTTGGAAAACTATAAGATGGAAGCTTGTTTAGAAGACCTTTATGTCAAACCGATCAAAAGCCTTTGAGATGTCAAGAACAACTACTTGTGTTTCACCAAACTTTTCAATTGAAATTGTCCATAAATGAATAACATAAGCCAGAATATCACCAGTGGATCGACCCTGCGTAATCCATACTGGTGATCGTTGATCAGATGGAAGGTTTCTAGGTAGTTTAAGAATTGGCTGTAAAATGATTTCTCCATTACTTTAGAAAGAGTAGAAGTAATTGCAATGGGACGATAATTGGATGGGAGGGATTTGTCACCCTTTTTAGGAACTGGCTGGATATGAGCAAATTTCCAAGCAGAAGGAAAAACACCTTTGGAATAAGAAAGTGAAAAAAGGCGGCAAAGAACAGGAGCACAGGTTTTGAGAACAAGTGGAGAAATAACATCAGGACCTAGATGATCTTGATGCTTTCTTAGCATCAAGATTTGTTAAAATACTTTTGAAGGAAGACCACAGGAGGCATTGAATGGAGTGTGCTAGGAATGGTGAGAAGTGTTTAACAAGATCATTAATACGTGAGTTGGAAGAAAAATGGGATGCTAGCAGATCAGCTTTATCCTTGGCCGAAGTGACAACAGAACCATCTGGTTTTGACAGGGGTGGGAGCAGAGATGGGAAAAGTTGCGGCAAATAGTTTAGGGGTTGCTGTTTCCCATATGTAGTACTTTACATATGTCAATGTTAAACTTCATTTGCCACCTCTCAGCCCATCTGCTCAACCTTTCCAGATCCTGTTGCAGCAGCATAGCGTCAGTAGTGTCCTTAACAACCCTGCCAACTTTTGTATCGTCTGCAAACTTGGACATTAAGCTTGATATACTATTATCAATATTATTTATAAATACACAAAACAGTAATGGACCGAACACTGAACCCTGGGGGACTCCACTAATAATATTTGTCCACGATGAGCAGTGTCCATTGATTACCACTCTCTGCCTTCTCCCCCTCAACCACCCCTTTATCCATAGCAGCAATTTGCCTCCAATGCCACACTGCTAAAATTTGTGCAGCAGTCTTCCATGTGCAACAGTATCAAAAGCCTTTCTAACATCCAAGTATATAATATCAAAGTTATTCCCTGCATCCAGTTCTTTTGTGACTGTATCATAGTATCCAATCAAATTGGTCAGGAAGACTTCCCCCTTAACAAAACCATGGTGTGTCTTTGCTATAACTGAAGTCTTGTCTAGATGATCCTGCAGTGCTTCTTTAACCAGTGCTTCCATTAATTTTCCTGGAACAGAAGTTAAACTCACAGGTCTATAATTACTTGTGTCAGCCTTTGATCCTCCTTTGTGAATTGGGGTCACATTTGCACATCTCCAGTTTATGGGTACCTCCCATGATTCCAAGGAAGCTCTCATAATTATGGCTAAGGGTTTTCTTACTTCCTTTGCTGCCTCCTTTAATATAACTGGATAGATCCCATCCACCTCAGGTGCCTTTCTTGTGTTTATCTTCAACAATTTCTCCTCCACTTTACTCTCAGTTGTTACAAGATTATCTCGCTTACTGCCAGAGTTGAATACACCTCTGGCATTCCCCTCACTGAATAACTCCTGATGTGTGAATGTCGATGCAAAATATTCATTTAGTTTGTTAGCTACCTGAGCAGGATCATCAACAGTTGAACCATCGATATCAAGTGGACCAATCTGATTCATCCCCTTCCTTCTAGAGTTTACATAAGTAAAGAACCCTTTGCTGTTTTTCTTTGCATCCCTTGCCCAGGATTTCTCGTAATCTGCCTTCGCCTGCCTAACCTCCTTTGTAACTTGGTTACAGATCAACTTATATCTATCATAGGTTTCTGTGTCACGTGTTAATTTATACGAATCCCATGCATTTTTCTTCTCTGCCATATGTTTCATTGGCGCCTCTGTAGCCAGGTGGGCAGGAGCAGCAGTGCGTAGCACATGCTTCTTGATTAGACCGGGGTTCGAGCCCGTGACCACCAAATACGGAAGATGCGGAAAGGTCAGGGAATGACCACCGCATATGCCGGAGCAATATTGATTTAGTTGCTACTGCTCCTAAAATCCAAATAACAATAACAACAACAATATGTCTCATTAGTTCATCTGACATCCATTTAGGCCTAAACCTTGAACAATATTTCTTAGTTGGTATATAAAGCCTAGTAGCTTCCAAGATAAGTTCTTTGAATGCTTCCCATTTCGAATTTGCTGTTGGTAACATTATCAGTTGGTCCCACTGTATAGAATTTAAATACTGTCTCAGACCATCGTAGTCTCCTTTGCGAAAGCAATAACCCTTCCCTTCCCTTTCCATCAGGGGTAAAGGGAAGGATTATTGCTTTCGTAAAGCAATAACCCTTCCCTTTACCCCTGATGGTAGTTACCTCTTTGAGTAAATCCCACTTCAGCACACTGTGATCACTGCCACCTAGTGGTTCCTCCATCTTCAAATTCTTAATGCATGAAGAATCACTACTGATAATCAAATCAAGAGTATTACTCCCTCTAGTTGCTTCCCTAACATGGTGATGTAGAAAACAATCATCCAATAAATCCACAAAAGCCTTGCTAGTGTGTGAGTGACCAACCCACAAATTCCAGTCACTATCTGGGAAAGTGAAATCCCCCATTATAAGACTCTCTGATTTATTGGCCCACTCTATTTCCCTGTACAGTTTCTTTTTATACTCATCCGAGTAATTAGGCCTATAGCATACTCCTACTCTCAATTTTGATCTCCCAGTGCTTATGTCACACAAACTGACTCGACACTGCACTGTCCAGCTTGTCAATTGGCTTCACTTCCTTGGATTTTATGTGTTTCTTAACTAATAGCATAACCCCTTCTCCCTTCCTATCCTGTCTATCCTTTCTGTAGACGTTGTACTCCCCAAATTCCAGTTCTGCATTCCTGATATCTGTGTGACACCACGTCTCTGATATCCCAACAATATCTACCTTTGATGCTTTGAGCAATATCTCAAATTCATCAAATTTATTTACCAAACTCCTAGCATTGGTGTACATGCAAGTATACATGCACCTGTTCTTTTTCTTAGCTACCCTAACACAACCCATGTGTTTACTTGACTGCAATGATTCCCAGCAGTCTCTGAAATATTCTGCATCTTGTTTTCCAGGCTTCTGCTCATTCCAATAGAAGCAGTGCAAGAATCACTTTCACCTCTGCCAGTGGCTACTGTTAATCTATTAGTCCTTGTTTCCCCCCAATCTAGCAGTTTTGCAACCCACCTAACACTACCTCGATAGCATTAGCAAATATTCTTGCACCCTTTCTATTTAAGCGTATCCCATCCCTGTAGAAGCAGTTCCTTCTGTTAACAAGTACAGACCAGGCTGAAAAAAATTCTACCCTTTAGCCTTGCACAGTCTTTGCACAGTAAACCCAGCTTTGTCAGTGAATAAAATGTTGTTTAAAAATTGGGGGTTCAGGACACACTTTTTCATCCCCTGGCAGAAGTTCACTCTGTGAGGGTAGTGTGTATTGCTGAGACCTTGTACACGCTGGTTATAGTAGGGGTACAGTAATTGGCGATGTAAAATTCCACACACACTGCTATGACTTAGTACATGCTCTTGCAGAGCAAACCTTCCTTGTCAAAATTCCTGGATTTTGTTCTATTCTTTCTAACACCCTTTCCTCATCAGGTGTTATGCTTCTTGGCCTTCCTGCTCGTACTCCATGTGCATTTGTTTTGACATTGATATACCCTGATGAATGTGAGCCTGTTGGGCTGCCTTCGGTGGGGAAATGCTTCTTCCTACAAACAAGATACTCTTCTGCATACTCTTCGTTGCTGTAACCTCTTTCCATGTTGACTATCCTTTGACAAGTACTAGTATGTCTGCTATGTCTCAGAGCATTGGGAGAGAGGAAAGGGAGAGAATGAGCATAACCTAACGTAAACAGACAAGTCACTGGTGGATCCCAACTCTGTACAATTTACCTTGTCTGTGGTGGATCCCAACTAGAAATGTGCAGTATCTCGAATATGATTCACTTAAGGACCTATGTTTACTAGGCTTTTTTTTTGAAAATTGTAGTCTGCACAGTTCACCTTTAAATTATCGAACCATTACTTTTGAAATACCCTGTATAATTATGATTAAAACTGATGAAAATTTAACTGATGATTATATAATATAATTATATATGTACATATTGAGATTCTGAAAATTCTGAATATTGAAAATTATCAATAAAATATAATAAGCTCTTTTATTTCATAATCAATATATAGAAGTCAAATATAATATCGGTGTTTTGATACACCATAGACACTCTTAAAAAAACTACAAAGTAGTTGTTGTGGGCATCATTTGCTCTTTCTCATATTGTGCTCTGCCTTCACGTCGAGTTGCCATGATACTGCACTACCTCAAATAAGTAACGCTTCACTAATAGAGAAGACTATTGTTACTTATTCTCAGTGAGTACCACCACCCAGACATGTTTCAAGGCTATTGGCCTATCATCAGTGGGTGGGCAGGTACCCTAGTATTGCAGACATGATGACCCAGTTGTGAAGTTAATCGCACAATATGAGAGATGCCAAAAGGTGTATAAGATAATATTTAAAATAATTAAATGCACATGGCATAATACTTGTAAGTATCATGGCAACTCGTCGTGAAGGCAGAGCACAATATGAGAAAGAGCAAATGATGCCCACAACAACTACTTTGTAGTTTTTTTAAGAGTGTCTATGGTGTATCAAAACACCGATATTATATAGATACTAAACTCTTAAAGTATTATGCCATGTGCATTTAATTATTTTAAATAGAAATCAAAATATCTAAAAGAAACATGAAGGATGTTTCACATAAAACCATCTACCACGAGTGCTCGGCACACACGATTTTTTTTTATGAACAGAAAGCTGTGTATGAAATTCGTATTCTAAGTTATTCTATTATAACGTCTGAAAATAATATCAATTTGAAGATGGGGGAATGTTTCAATTAAAAGGCAATAAACAATGATCATTCTTCATTGCCTTGGGGGTTTGTATTGCTTATAAGTTCAGCCATATTTGGTCACAATTTTGAATTTAATGTAAAAACTGCATTAAGTATTAATATTTAGATTTTATGATTTCTAAATTTTAATTTTTCTAATCAACTGCTTTTTTTTTTTTTATCAAAGTGAAAGTCGTTCTCTTTCTAGTCTAAAAACATTATTGGTGTACTTCTAAAACAAACAATTTTATTTGAATAAAAAACAAAGGTACATGTGCCAAGCATGCATGGTAGATGGTTTTATGTGAAACTCCCTTTGTGTTTCTTTTAGGTATTTTGATTTGTATATGTTAATTACGAAATAAAAGAACTTTTGTATTGTAAATATTTTATTGATCATTTACAAATTTCCTTAATTTCAATATCTACATATATGATTATATATGTACATATATAATCATTATGTAGATATTGAATATAATCATCAGTTAAATTTTCACTAGTTTTCATCATAATTATATAATCATTAATCATGAGTGGCGATTTCAACGTTAAATTCAGATTGGAAGAAACTACACCGTTAATTGTTTTCCTGCAAGAAATTCGATCGTAACTCTAAATGCTAATCCCTCAATTTCAACTATAAGATCGGGTACCACAATTGATGCTGTTTTCCAGAGACATTTAGATATCATAAATCTTCAGCTGAAATTATGAAAATTTGTGAATTGTTATTGTTATTTGGTTTTTTTTTTTTTTTTAGGAGCATTAGCAACTAGGGCCATATTGCTCTGGGATATGCGGTGGTCATTCTCTGACCTTTCCGCATCCTCCGTATTTGGTGGTGATGGGCTAGAACCCTGGTCTAATCAAGAAGTGTGTGCTATGCACTGCTGCTCCTTCCCACCTGGCTATGGAGGCGCCTGCGAATGATCAATAAAATGCATACAATGCAAAGCTCCTTTATTTCATAATCAATATATACAAATCAAAATACTTAAAAGAAATGTGAAGGATGTTTCACATAAAACCATTTACCGTGTGTGTGTGCTCGGCACACATGCCTTTTCCCAGTTTTTATAATTTTATCATATGTGTATATATATAATATAATGATTATATAATTTAATCATAAGTTTTCATCATTTTTATAATTTATATTTTTATAAATGAGCTGATAATTCACAAATTTGTATAATTTCAGCTGGAAGACAAGATACAATGGATTTAGGAAAGCTAAATGTCTGGAAAACAGCATTGATGGACGTACCCAATCTTGTAGTTGAAATTGAGGGATTAGTTTTTAGAGTTAGATGGAATGTTTCTTGCAGAAAAGTAATTAAACGGTTTAGTTTCTTCCAATCTGAAATTAACGTTGAAATAGCCGCTCATGATCATGGGTATTTTATGTAAATCTTTCTTTAACAGTGCTTCACCTTGATTTGAGTACAGTAGCTAAAAGAAATGAATGAGGTTAATTATATCCTGTATGTCACTGTTGAAGACCATCTTTGTTTTCTTAGGTCTTTTCCCTTTCATTTTTGCTCACTATTCTCGAGAACACTCTGCCCTTAACTTTGGCATCATTGAACCCTAAAATTTTTTTTCACAAATAATTTGTTTATTATGTTTTTTCTAATGCAGTTCGACGAAATTCAAACAAATGTCATTCGAATTTTCTAAATCGGTTCACTAGAATTACAAATATCGTACCAGTCACAAAAAAATGCATCACGTGTTCTAATCACTACCCCTGCGTTGAGTGCTTGGCACAGACTAGTGGTGGGATGCACCTTTGCTGGAGGCCGCAGATAATGTAATCTTCCTTGATGCATTTTTCATGACCAATCAGATTTGCTTGGTTGAAATTTTTGTAGGTGCCCTCAAGGATGTTTCACATCAAAAATTTTAAAATATTTATTTTTGAGCCAGAAATGCAAAAAAAAAAAAAATAAAAAAAAAAGGGTTGACATGGGCAAGTTTGTATATCACCCTTATAACTTCCATAAAGTTGGGCTCTCAAGAATGTTTTTTTCAAGAAATTAAGGTTTGTAAAAAATGAAATTTTTGTACATAAATATTAATTTTTTTTTGACTTGATATCATTCCCAGCATTAAACTTATCAGAAATCAAACTAAATTAAAAAAATATATATATGGTTTAAGAAGCCCTCTTTTTTTTTTTTTTTTTTTTTGAAGCAATAAAATCTACATTATTTATCTGACACACACTTTTTATTTCTTCTGCTTCTAGATCAGAATTTGAGAGAACTTTAATTTCAGTTTTTGTAAGTTGAAATTGGACAACAAAGGTTAGCAGATGTAATGATCTCCAATTTTCAAAGCCATTTTTGTCCTGGCATATGTTAAGACTGTCTGCTATTAGTTGGAATTATAGATAAGATATGGCAACATGTACTGGACAAATTGTGGACAAAATTTTTTTTTGACAATTAATAAAAAAAAGAGCTGCATTATTTGAAGTGGCCATGTAAAAATGTAGATCTGTATATCCATTAATTAGTATAGAATTATTTATTTTTATTAATTCAACTAAATCTAATGAAGTTAAATTTTATTGGTAAATTCCATATTTTTAATTATGTGCATTTCTGTATTGCAGTTATACTTTGAGGATAAAAAGAAAAAAAAAAAAAAAATGAACAGGCTTGACATTGGACATTCTTACCAGGACACAGCAACATCTGATTTAAACTTTTCATTTATATATGAAAAACCTGAGAATGATCATTCTTCATTGATCAGTACCAATAATGATATTATGTTTTTCTCACTTGGGACAGAAGACTTTTATGATAATTCCAGTGCTAGAATAACTTCTCAGCTGGATACAGTTGCCACCTTGACTGAAGATGATGTATTTCCTACAGATACTTTAGATCCCATAGAAATATTTAGTTTACTCAAAAATGAGCACTTTTATAGTAATGACATATATGACAAGTACTGCAGTGTACATGTAGAAGACTGTAATATTCTGATTAACAGTTCAGGTGATTTTACAAACCATTTAGTGACAGAAGAAACATCTATGGAATTTGATTTATCACACTCCATCTCTCAAGGAAAGGAAGATTTTTCAATTAAACAGTTAAACATAGATTTCAGTGATAATGGCGAACTTGATTGTGCAGTAGTTCAGAATGAATCATTATCCCCAGATTCAAGCTATATTCTTTCGGTTAGTCTTCCATTAGGAATTAGTAACTCTGTTGATGAGCAAACTGAAGTATCATTACCAAATAGACCTTTACAGCAGAACTTGCCCAGCTGGCAAAATATGATTTCTGCAGATACATTGGAAAAAGAAAAGTCATCTGAATGCTTATTATCATCTAGTTATCCTTTGATGGGTTCAAATAAAATGCTAGAGACCACTGGAAGCATCCAAGAATGGACTTCTAAGTCACATGCTGTCAAGGCATGCAATAACATTTTGTCCAGTGGTCCTTTGGATTTTATGAATATATCTACAAGTCATTCTTCTAAAAATCAGGCTATGCCATCTTCTTCTGGGCCATTTTTTAATTCAACCCACATATCCACCTCAGAACCATCAGTACATAAATTACACTATATGTCTCACAAATTTCAGGATGAGAATATGAAGCAGAAATTTACAAGACAAAGATATACTGGAGTAAGGTGTCTTTCACACTTTTCGTATTTATCATTATCAAATGATGATAATAGCTATCATGAAGATTCTGATCATTATGAAGATGAAGAAAATAATTCTTCAGATGAAGGTAATATTAATTTAACAATTAAAAAAATAATAATGAACATTTATGTATAATTTTGGCATGAAGGCATTGGAGGAAATTTGCTGCCAAGGATAAAGGGATGGTTGAGTGGGAGAAGACAGAGTGGTAATCAATGGACACTGCTCTTCGTGGACTAATGTTATTAGTAGTGCCCCTCATGGTTCAGTGTTGGGTCCATTGTTGTTTACTGTATTTATTAATAATATTGATGATGGCATATCAGGCTTAATGTCCAAGTTTGCAGACGATGCGAAGGTTGGCAGGGTTGTTAAGGACACTAATGACAGTACGCTGCTGCAACAGGATCTAGAAAAATTGAGCAGATGGGCTGAGAGGTGGCAACTGAAGTTTAACATTGACAAATGTAAAGTACTGCATATGGGAAGTAATAACCCCAGAGTAACTTATCAACTGTGTGGTACTACTTGACAGTGATACAGAATGAAAAGGACCTGGGGGTAGTCATGTAGGCAGATATGAAGTTTTCTGAGCAGTGCAGAAGGTCTGCAAGAGTAGCTCATGGTGTCTTGTCAATCATATACAGGAATTTTTCTAGCAGGGATAAGGAGGTGATTATCCCCTTATATAAGGCAATGGTCAGGCAGTGGTCACACCTTGAGTACTGTATACGGGTCTGGAGGCCTCATTTTAGGAAGAATGTAGAGCTGCTGGAGCAAGCGCAGAGAAGGGCAACAAGATTAGTGAATGGAACAAAGGATTGCTCTTACGAAGAAAGGTCTAAGTTTTGCAAATTACAGTGTCTGGAGACTAGGCACCTGCAAGGTGATCTGATTGAGGTGTATAAAGCCTTGAATGGTTTGAGCATGCTTAGTGCTGATTGGATTCTTCCTCTTGCTCAGAATAATCACCTGAGAAGGCATAAATTCAAATTGAGGAAAGACAGTTGTAGAATAGATATGTGTAAATTTTCCTTTAGCCAGCGTGTGGTTGATTGCTGGAACAAACTTCCATATGTCATTGTAGAAGTTGATAGTTTAAATAGATTCAAGGCAGAACTAGATGGTGCCTCCGTAGCCAGGTGGGCAGGAGCAGCAGTGCATAGCACACGCTTCTTGATTAGACCGGGGTTCGAGCCCGTGACCACCAAATATGAAGGATGCGGAAAGGTCAGGGAATGACCACCGCATATTCCCGGAGCAATATGGCCTTAGTTGCTAATGCTCCTAAAAACCAAATAACAACGACAACAGCAGAACTAGACAAACATTTGGAGCGAGTGGATGGGTGAAATTAGAAAGTTTTTTTTTTTTTTTTTTTGGCTGATGTTATATAAGCTTGCTTTCTTGCATCATGTGCCTTTACTAATGCTAATGCTAATTTTAAAACTTATATGGTAGAACTCAGATAATTCAATGCTGAATGGGCATTAAAGCTACTTTAAATTAACCTGACTATAAATTATCCAGTTTTTCTTATTGCTACTTGGATGGACCATGTGTCAATTAAAATTACAAATTACTTAGAAGTAGTAGTAGTAATGGCAAATGATGCGAGAAAGAAAACTTATATAGCATCAGCCAAAAAAAGAAAAAAAACACAGCTCATTCATTCATATTTATCTAGTTCTCCCTTTGAATTTATTCAAACCAAACACTTCCACAACAACAAATTATAAGCCTGTTCCAACAATCAACCATCCATTGGCTGAAGGCAAACTTCTGCACATGTCACATCTATCCTGCAACCAACGTTCTTCGACTTGGCACACCCAGGGTCCTGAGCTGGATATCATATTTCTTCTCATTCTTGGTGATTCCCTTGTACTCCTCTCTCTCAGGGTAACTTGGGAAATTTTTTTTTTGTGTGGTGCAGCATAAGCCCCAGGCTTCCTTGCACTATATGGCTGGTAGTAGTAGTAATAATAATAACACTGAGCTTACTCAATCCGTTTGAAGCTTTAAACACCTCAATCAGATCTCCCCATAGACTCAAAGAGCTGCAATTTGCAGAACTGTAGCCTTTCTAGGTAAGAGACCCTCTTGTTCCTTTCGCCAATCTGGTTGTCTTTTTCTATACCTGTTCCAGAAGATCTACATCCTTCCTAAAGTGAGGACACAGTACCTGTATACGGTACTCATAATGTGGACTAATCTTGACTTTATATATACAAAGGGATAAAATCTTATCCTTGCCAGCAAAGTTTCTATATACCATTGACAAAACCCCATGAGCTCTCCTGGCAGCATGTCTGACTGCACAATTACCGCCAGGTTTCAATGCTAAACTTCAAATGCATTTCTCAGCCCATTGACACAATTTTCCTAGTTCTTGTACCAGTAGCTCACCCTGATGACTGTCGTTAACCACTCTACCAAACTTTGTATCATCTGCAAACTTAGACATTAAGCCTGATATACCTTCATCAATATCATTGATAGATATTGAAAACAATAATGGACCAAGCAGTGAACCCTGGGAAACTCCACTAATAACATTAATCCATGAAGAGCAGTGCACATTGATAACCACTCCCTGCCCTCTTCCACTTAATCATCCCTTTATCCATAGCAGTAACTTGCTCTTAATGTGACATTGCTCCAGTTTGTACAGCAGTCTTTTATGTGTAACATTATCAAAAGCCTTCCTGAAATCCAAGTACAGGTAGTTCCTGACTTTACGAGTTAATTCGTTCCTGGTGTGCGCTCATAAAGTGAAAACTCATAAAGCAGGAATTTATTTCCCATAGATGTAATGTTAAAAGCAGGGGTTACGTTCTCAACAATGAAATTTGACTAGAGTAATGTTAAATAATGGTCAACAAATCAATAATTTATGCTTAAACAATGATTGAAATATCCAAAGAAATTAAAACATAGCCTTTAAAATCAAGCAAATTGTAATAATAAAGAAATTATTTATGTCATACAAATGTTAAAGAATCTTCATTATCATCGACTAAATGCACATTTGTCGATGGTTCTTTACTCATTGTTCGCTCTTCACTCGGTTTGTTGGTAACACAAGGAGTCATCTCCTTCTTCAGAAATGCTTCAAGAGTCATTTGTTTCCAAGGCAGTCTTCTCTTTTCTTTATAAATTTTATGATAGCACGCATAAGCATTTTTTAAAATCTGTAGCAACTTTTCTAGTGTGCTCGAAATTTGAATCTTGTGACTTGAAAATCTAAATTGCTTTTCTCTTGTGTTGAAAAGCTTCATCAAGCCCCTTGAGAGTGAAAGAATGAACAGGAGTGAGTTTCAGCTGTTAGATCTTATTTTTCAGTTCCCTCACATTTTGCTATTTCAAGCAGCTTTTCATTTGTGAGCTCTCCATTGTGTTTGAAGCAGATCAACGGCATCAGTTGTAGAAACTTCAAGCTGCAATTGGTTAGCAATATAAATGACCGCTTCTGTTTCAATTTGTACAATTTCTGCTGGTTCTTAAAATCCTTCAAAATTATCAATAAACTGATGACAGTTTATTCCAAACACCCTTCATGTTCTTCTCTGTAATTTTGTTCCAGGCTTGTTTTATTATTTTGATTGCATCTACCAAAGGTTTTTAACAGTTGGACCCCCCTCCTTATCTTTTCCCGAACAAATAAATGCATGCACAGTAGCAATGTATTGTATAGCTATGCATGTGGTTTGAAATGCTGTGTTTATGAATGTTTAGCATTTTTGTATTGCAATTAATGTTCATATTTTTGCTTCTGGTGATACTTGATATTTGGAAAAAAGAACTTGTAAAGCGGGAACTGCCTGTATATGATATCAAAACTATTTTAAGCATCCAGTTCCTTGGTCACTGCATCGTAGTAACCAATCAGATTATATAGACAAGACTACCCCTTGAAATATCCATGCTGTGATTACAGTATAATTGCATGCCTGTCCAAATGGTCCTGCATTGCTTCTTTGACAAGTGATTCTATTATTTTACCTGGAGTTAAGCTACCAAAGCTGTAATTAGTCATATCATCTTTTGATCCCACTTTATGAATTGGGGATATATTCGCACATCTCCAGTCGTTGGGACCTCCTCTGAATGCAAGAATGATCTCATAATTATGGCTAAGGGTTTGCTTGCCTCCTTTGGTGCCTACTTTAATATAAATGGATAGATTCCATCTGTCCCGGGTACCTTTTTTATGTCCATCCTGAACAATTTCCCCTCCACTTTCCACTTTAGTCGTTTAGCTGCCTGTTAGTGTTTGATAAACTTCTGGCATCCCCTTCCCTAATGAATTCCTGATGTGTGAATGTCGGTGCAAAATACCTATTCAGTTTGTCCGCAACCTGAGTAGGGTCATCAACAGTTAACACATAGACATGAAGTGTCTGCGTTATTGAAGTCCACTCGAGAGTAGCCTGTGCGGACGTACATCTTTGCCGCTCCTGGAACAGAGAAGTTTTTTCTGATTTATTTTCTGTTTTATTAGCTTAAATTGGCATATTAACTTATTTTCTAGAGTAGCTTAATATTCCTATTTACGATACTTAGATTAAAGTAACTTAGATAGAGATTTTGTAGGTATTACTTAGTATTGGAAAGGGTATCAAATTCACGTGTTTACCGTTCGTAATTGCCGCCATTGTTACGCGATACAAAATATCTTGAAATAGATAGCATAAGCTTAATATAGTATAGTATAGTACATAATATTGTCAATTAATCAGATAATTAATCTTGTTGAACTTCATTGTCAATTGTACTTTGTACTGTAAATTGTACTTTTAACTATACATATAACGACTTGGGTTACGTAACATAAATAATTAGTAAAAAATAAATAATTAATACTTAACTTGATAAGGAAGTTATATAAAGGGATTTCGTAGATAACACTCGATACTGAAACATAAATGTAGCATTATAACTGTGTTGGGATATAAGTTTAGGGTTTTAATTTTGTACCGAAATTGAAATTTTATTGAAATTAAATCGAAATCATGACTCAGACCAGAGCAGCAAAGCAAAAGGCTCAAGCTAATGGGAGTGCTGTGGCTCAGGGGAGAACTGAGGAGGGCAGTTGCCCTCTGAATCACAGCCTATTAAAATGCACTACTTGCTTGATGTTTGTGGAGCAGTCGGGTACGGGACATGATACTGCCATGGGGGATGTCTTTGTATGTGCGCGATGCAAGGAGTGTAAGGAAATCAGGCGACAACCCAGCATTGTTATGGGCCTATATGAGAGCTTGAAGGACAGGGTGGATGCCCTCGAAGGATTAAAAGTGAGGGGCCCATCAAGCTCTCAGCAGCCCACACCATGGTCATCACGCGACACAACGGCAGCCCCCAAGGCAGAATGCGCTGGTCCCAAAGGAACTAGTAGTTGTTGGTGACTCTATTGTCAGGGAAACGGGAAACATGCTTTGTAAAAAGGATAGGTGGAACAGGACCAGGGTATGTCTGCCAGGGGCAAAGGTTGATGATGTTGTAGAGCGGATATCATCTTTTAATGGCACAAAAGGTGATATAGTTGTACACGTTGGCACTAATGATATTAAGAGTAGGAGACCGGCGGAATTACTTAACAAGTACAGTTCACTGTTGAAAAAAAGCCGTGAATTAGGGTTGAATTTGAAAGTGTCTGCAATTCTGCCCAGACACGATAGGAGGGAGTATATGATGAGAGCCCTGTTGATCAATTCGGCCCTGGAAAGATTGTGCAAGGCTCAAGGGGTAGAATTTTTTTCAGCCTGGTCTGTACTTGTTAACAGGAGAGACTGCTTCTACAGGGATGGGATACACTTAAATAGAAAGGGTGCAAGAATGTTTGCTGATGCTATCGAGGCAGTGTTAGGTGGGTCGGAAAACTGCTAGATTGGGGAGATACAAGGACTAATAGATTAACAGTAGCCACTGGCAGAGTTGAAAGTGATTCTTGCACTGTTTCTATTGGAATGAGCTGCAGCCTGGAAAATAAGATGCAGGATATTTCAGAGACTGCTGGGAATCATTGGGTTACAAGTAAACACATGGGTTCTGTTAGGGTAGCTAAGAAAAAGAACAGGTGCATGTATACTTGCGTGTACACCAATGCTAGGGGTTTAGTAAATAAATTTGATGAATTTGAGGTATTGCTCAAAACATCAAAGGCAGATATTGTGGGGATTTCAGAAACGTGGTGTCACACAGATATAAGGAATGCAGAACTGGAATTTGGGGAGTACAATGCCTACAGAAAGGATGGATAGGAAGGGAGGAGGGGTTATGCTATTAGTTAAGAAATACATAAAATCCAATGAAGTGAAGCCAGTCGACATTGCTGGACAGTGCAGTGTCGATCAGTTTGGTGTGACATAAGCATTGGGAGATCAAAATTGAGAGTAGGAGTGTGCTATAGGCCTAATGACTCTGATGAGTATAACAAACTGTACAGGGAAATAGAGTGGGCCAGTAAATCAGAGAGTCTTATAATGGGGGATTTTAATTTCCCAGATATTGACTGGAATTTGGAGGCTGGTCACTCACACACTAGCAAGGCTTTTGTGGATTTATTGGATGATTGTTTTCTACATCAGCATGTTCGGGAGGCAACTAGAGGGAGTAATACTCTTGGTTTGATTATCAGTAGTGATTGTTCATGTATTAAGAATCTGCAGGTAAATGAACCACTAGGTGGCAGTGATCACAGTGTGCTGAAGTGGGATTTACTCAGAGGTAACTACCACTAGGGGTAAAGGGAAGGTTTATTGCTTTCGTAAAGGCGACTATGATGGACTGAGATAGTATTTAAATTCTATACAGTGGTACCAACTGATGATGTTACCAACAGCAAATTCAAAATGGGAAGCATTCAAAGAACTTATCTTGGAAGCTACTAGGCTTTACATACCAACTAAGAAATATTGTTCAAGGTTTAGGCCTAAGTGGATGTCAGATGAACTAATGAGACATATGGCAGAGAAGAAAAATGCATGGGATACATACAAATTAACACATGACACAGAAGCCTATTATAGATACAAGTTGATCTGTAACCAAGTTACAAAGGAGGTTGGGCAGGCGAAGGCAGATTACGAGAAATCTTTGGCAAGGGATGCAAAGAAAAACAGCAAAGAGTTCTTTACTTATGTAAACTCTAGAAGGAAGGGGATGAATCAGATTAGTCCACTTGATATTGATGGATCAACTGTTGATGATCCTGCTCAGGTAGCTAACAAACTAAATGAATATTTTGCATCGACATTCACACATGAGGAGTTATTCAGCGAGGGGAATGCCAGAGGTGTATTCAACTCTGGCAGTAAGCTAGATAATCTTGTAATAACTGAGAGTAAAGTGGAGGAGAAATTGTTGAAGATAAACACAAGAAAGGCATCTGGGGTGGATGGGATCTATCCAGTTATATTAAAGGAAGCAGCAAATGAAGTAAGCAAACCCTTAGCCATAATTATGAGAACTTCCTTGGACTCAGTGGAGGTACCCATAGACTGGAGATGTGTAAATGTGACCCCAATTCAGGAAGGAGGATCAAAGGCTGACACAAGTAATTATAAACCTGTTCTAGGAAAATTAATGGAGGCACTGGTTAAAGAAGCACTACGGGATCATCTAGACAAGACTTCAGTTATAGCTCGGACACAGCATGGTTTTTTTAAGGGGAAGTCTTGCCTGACCAACTTGATTGGATACTATGATGCAGTCACAAAAGAACTGGATGCAGGGAATAACTTTGATATTATATACTTGTATCTAAGAAAGGCTTTTGATACTGTTGCACATGGAAGACTGCTGCACAAATTGGAGCAGTGTGGCATTGGAGGCAAATTGCTGCTATGGATAAAGGGGTGGTTGAGGGGGAGAAGACAGAGAGTGGTAATCAATGGACACTGCTCATCGTGGACTAATGTTATGAATGGAGTTCCCCAGGGTTCAGTATTGGGTCCATTATTGTTTTCTGTATTTATAAATAATATTGATGATTGTATATCAAGCTTAATGTCCAAGTTTGCAGACGATACAAAGGTTGGCAGGGTTGTTAAGGACACTACTGACACTATGCTGCTGCAACAGGATCTGGAAAGGTTGAGCAGATGGTCTGAGGGATGGCAAATGAAGTTTAACATTGACAAATGTAAAGTTCTACATATGGGAAACAGCAACCTCAGAGCAACATATCAACTCTGTGGTACTATACTGACAGTGGTTGAGAATGAAAAGGACCTGGGGATAATTGTGCAGTGTGATATGACGTTCTCTGAGCAGTGCAGACGGGCTGCAAGAGTAGCTCATGGTGTCTTATCAATGATATACAAGAATTTTTCTAGAAGGGATAAAGAGGTGATTATTCCTTTGTATAAGGCAATGGTTAGGCCACACCTTGAGTACTGTATACAGGTCTGGAGGCCTCATTTCAAGAAGGATGTAGAGCTGCTGGAAGAAGTACAGAGAAGGGCAACAAGGTTAGTGAATGGAACAGTGGGTTGCCCTTACGAAGACAGACAAGTCTTGTAAATTACAGTGTTTGGAGACTAGGCACTGGTGAGGTGATCTGATAGAGGTGTATAAAGCCTTGAATGGTTTGAGCATGCTTAATGCTGATGGGATTCTGCCTCTTGCTCAGAATAATCACCTGAGAGGGCATAAATTCAAATTGAGGAAAGACAGATGTAGGATAGACGTGCGTAAATTTGCCTTTAGCCAGCATTTAGTTGGTTGGTGGAACAGACTTCCATCCCTTGTCGTGGAAGTTGATAACCTAAATAAATTTAAGGCTCAGCTGGACAGGTATTTCGAATGAACAGAGGTGTGAAGTGGAAGTTTTTTTTGTTTTTTTTTTGGCTGATGCTGCATAAGCTTGCTTTCTTGCATCATATGCCTCTACTAATGCTAATGCTAAATTAGGCACCAACTCAGCATTCTGATGGGCTTCCACGAGAGTTTGAGGTGTAGGATAGATGCCCTCGAAGAAATTAATATGAGGGGGCCCATCAAGCTCTCAACTGAACACGAGAGCTCAGTCCTGTGCATCGGCAATACAGTGGGAATTTCAAAGTCAGAAAGTGCTGGTCCAACAGAAAGTAGTTATTGTTGGTGACTCTATTGTCAGGGAGATGGGGAATATATTACGGAGAAAGGATAGGTGGAACAGGACCAGAGTATGTGTGTCAATGACATTGTAGGGCAGATATCTTTTAAGGGCAGAAAAGGTGATATTGTTGTACACATTGGCACTAATGACATTAAGAGTAAGAGAGCTGCAGATTTACTTAACGAGTACAGGTCATGATGAAAAAAGTTGCGAGTTAGGGTTAAATTTGAAAGTGTCTGCAATTCTGCCCAGACACAATAGGAGGGAGTGTATGATGAGAGCCTTTTTAATCAATTTGGTCCCCTGGAGAGATTGTGCAAGGCTCATGGGGGAAGAATTTTTTTCAGCGTGGTCTGTGTTTGCTAACAGTAGAGACTGCTTCTATAGGGATGGGATGCACTTAAATAGAAAGAGTGCAAGAATATTTGCTGATGCTGTTGAGGCGGTATTAGGTGGTTCGGAAAACTGCTAGCTTTCAGAGATTCACAGACTAAAAGATTAACAGTAGCCGCATGCAGAGGTGAAAGTGATTCTTGCACTGCTTCTGTTGTAATGAGCAGCAGCCTAGAAAGTAAGTTGCTTGGGATTTCAAGAGCTGCTGGCAGTCACCATGGAACAAATAAATACATGGGCTGTGTTAAAGTAACTAAGAGTAAGAACTCATGCATGTATACTTGCATGTACAGCAATGCTAGAAATATAGTAAATAAATTTGATGAATTTGAAGTGCTGATAAAGATGTCAAAGGCAGATATTGTTGGGATATCAGAGACATGGTGTCACAGGTATAAACAGTGCAGGATTGGAATTTGGGGAGTGGAATGTGTACAGAAAGGGTAGGAATGGAGGAGGGATTATGCTGTTAGTTTAGAAACATAAAATCGAAGGAAGTGCATCTAGTTAACTTGGGTTGACAGTGCATTGTTGAGTCTGTTTGGTGTGACATAAACACAGGGAAAGGGAAATTGAAAGTACGAGTGTGTTATAGGCCTAATGACTCTGATGAGTACAACGAACAGTTGTGCAGAGAAATAGAGTGGGCCGCCGGTAAATCAGAATGTCTTGTAATGGGGGATTTTAACTTTCCAGATATTGACGAGGGAGATCTATTCTCTTGATCTGATTATCAGCAGTGATTATTCATGCATTAAGAATTTGTAGATAAAGGAACCACTAGGTGCAGAGATCACAGTGTATTGATGTGGAATTTACTTAAAGATGTAACTGCTATCAAGGGTAAAAGGGAAGGGTTTTTGCTTTCGTAAAGGTGACTTCAGTGGTCTCAGACAGTTTTTAAATTCTGTACCTGGGGATCAACTGATGATGTTACCAGTGGTGAATTTTAAATGGGACTTCAGGGACTTAATTTTGGAGCTACTAGGCTTTTCATACAAACTAAGAAATATTGTTCAAGGTTCAGGTCTAAATGGATGTCAAATGAATTAATGAGGCTCGTGGCAGAGAAGAAAAATGCATGGTATGCATACAAATAAGCTAATCTGTAATCAAGTCACAAAGGAGGTTAGGCAAGCAAAGACAGATTACGAGAAATCTTTTGCAAAGGATGCAAAGAAAAACAGCAAAGCGTTCTTTACCTATGTAAACTCTAGAAGGAAGAGGATGAATCAGATTGGTACACTAGATGGTTGAAATATTGATTATCTTTTAAGTTCTGCGAGGTGCAGCATCTGGAGACTAGGCACCTGCGAGGTGATCTGATTGAGGTGTATAAGGCATTGAATGGTTTGAGCAGGCTCAGTGCTGACAGGATACTTCTGCTTGCTCAGATTAAGAATCTGAGGGGGCTTAGATTCAAATTGAGGAAGTACAGTTATAGATTAGATGTGCAGAAGTTTGCCTTTAGCCAGTGTGTAGTTGATTGCTGGAACAAACTTCCATCTGTTTGTGGAAGTTGATAGCTTAAATAAATTTAAGGCTGAACTAGACAAACATTTGGAATGACCAGATGGGTGAAATGGGTAAGTCTTTTTTTTTTTTTTTTTGGGCTGATGCTGTATAAGCTTGCTTTTTTGCATCATATGCTCTGCTAATGTTACTCTGTTGGCTGCAGTACAGAGGTCATATTATTGTGGGAAAAGATTACTTAAATAGTGGGGTACTGTTGAGCTCTGAAGCCTGGATGACAAGCCAACCTTTAAAGAGTTCACTCATCATCCAGGCTGTTTTGTTAGATTTGTACTGCAGTGGTACTTTTGTACTTTTAACTTTTTTGAAGCATTCAGCTTTTGCCAAATTTCGTATCATGAATAGCAGCACTTTTACAGAGCCATCCACATTTGCACTGACCAGAATTTTTAACTCTGTTGTCTATTTTTCTTTACTTTTAAAAAAATTTCTAATGAAATTTGTAAAGAAAATATTTTTTTCAGTGTGCACCTAAATATAAACCAATTTCAGCAACAATTAAAATAATTTCTTGGTTCTTAGTTGATGTGGAAGGCTATAAATACAACTGCTTGCTGCTTCCACTGAGGCAGTTTTATTCCTTCCTTTCTTTAAATTCTGATAGCCACCGAGCTTGATAGCTAGCTATCCTGAACTTGCTTTAAAATTACTCCCCTCCTTTTTTTAATCAAAATCCTTTGCTTTGCTTTGATTTGCCCACTTAGCTTCTCTTTGTTCCTTTTTTTTTTTTGACTTTGTTAATCGCTTTTGATTTTTTGGCAACTGTTAGACTTGTGTACATACCATGTTTAAACACATTTACCAGTGATCCGTTCAACTCTGAAAACACTTTTATGATGATCACTAATGCCCTCCAGTAGCAAAGTAAAACACCTGTTATTTTCTGGCGAAAACATTCATGCTTAGTGTGGCAAGGCAAATTCCTAATGTAAATAATTTCATGACTGACCTCAGATTATTGAACAATATAAGCACCAAACTTCAAATTAAAGATAAATTTTGTACCAACCTTTACATTATATAGAATAGGAGGCTCAAAGGGTAAAAAAAAAAAGAAGCAGCAAAATAGCCAATACTTTGATTTAAGCAGTTATGAATCATCCAATCTCCACTGTATAACACTAGGAGCGATAATAAAATAATTGTGATAAATATCAAATAAAATGCAATCATAATAAAAAAATTAAAAACTTTGTTCAGTTTTTGCTGTAGTTGCCTGCGAAATGTTCATTATAACGATGGTATCACTGCGGTCATAATACAGCAGAGCACTCTTTCTATTTTAAGAAGTACTGTTTATTAAAATTTAGCTCTATTTAAACTTATGTTAGTAATGTCATGTGAGAAGGGTCATTTGAATTCAGTCATAGGAAGCTTTACTACATAGGTCATGATGTGTCAAAAGGATAAGATTCTGTTCTTTTGCTGAGTGAGGAAGTATTTTTAGGACTGCATGTGACTACATGGTGCATAAGTTCCCATTAAAAAATGGGAACTTATGCACCATGTAGTCTCACTTTTGTAGTATCACTTTTGTCAATTTCACTGTGTGAACCTACAAGAAATATTATAAAAGAAGAAAGAATTGATGTACAGTGCCCCTGTTTGAGGAAGTAACACATGTAGAAGAACACTTAAAATACATAAATAAATACTTGAAATGCTGCTTGCTAACAGAAGACTGCTTCTACAGGGATGGGATACACTTAAATAGAAAGGGTGCAATAATATTTGCTGATGCTATCGAGGCAGTGTTAGGTGGGTCGGAAAACTACTAGCTTGTGGGGATACACAGACTAATAGATTAACATTAGCCTCTGGCAGAGGTGAAAGTGATTCTTGCACTGCTTCTCTTGGAATGATCAGCAGCCTAGAAACAAGATGCAGGGTATTTCAGAGACTGCTGGAAGTCATTTCAGTACAAGTAAACACATGTGTTGTGCTAGGATAGCTAAGAATAGGAACAGGTGCATGTATACTTACGTATACACCAATGCTAGGAGTTTGGTAAATAAAATTAATGAATTTGAGGTATTGGTCAAAATATCAAAGGCAGATATTGTTGGGATATCAGAGACGTGGTGTCACACAGATATAAGGAATGCAGAACTGGAATTTGGAGAGTGTACAGGAAGGATGGACAAGATAGGAAGAGAGGAGGGGTTATGCTATTAGTTAAGAAACACATAAAATCCAAAGAAGTCCAGCCAGTCGACATCGCTAGACAGTGCAGTCGGTTTGGTGTGACGTGGGCACTGGGGGATCAAAATTGAGAGCAGGAGTGTGTTATAGGCCTAGTGACTCTGATTAATATAATAAAAAAACTGTTCAGGGAAATAGAGTGGGCCAGTAAATCAGAGTGTCTTATAATGGGGGATTTTAATTTCCCAGATATTGACTGGAATTTGTGGGTTCATCATTCACACACTAGCAAGGTTTTTGTGGATTTATTGGATGATTGTTTTCTACATCAGCATGTTCAAGAGGCAACTAGAGAGAGTAATACTCTTGATCTGATTATCAGTAGTGATTCTTCATGCATTAAGAATCTGCACATAAAGGTACCATTAGGTGGCAGTGATCACAGTGTGCTGAAGTGGAATTTACTGAAAGAGGTAACTACCATCAGGGGTAAAGGGAAGGGTTTTTGCTTGCACGTAAAGGTGAATATGGAGGTCTGAGACAGTATTTAAATTCTATACTGTGGGACCAACTGAAGATGTTACCAACAGCAAATTCAAAATAGGACGCATTCAAAGAATTAATCTTGGAAGCTAAAAGGCTTTACATACAAACTAAGAAATATTGTTCAAAGTTTAGGTCTAAATGGATGCCAGATGAACTAATGAGACATGTAGCAGAGAAGAAAAATGCATGGGATACATATAAATTAATGGGTGACATGAAAGCCTATGATAGATATAAGCCGGTCTATAAACAAGTCACAAAGGAGATTAGGCAGGCAAAGGTAGATTATGAGAAAACTTTGGCAAAGGAGGCAAAGAAAAACAGCAAAGAGTTCTTTACCTTTGTAAACTCTAGAAGGAAAGGGATAAATCAGATTGGTCCACCTGATATTGATGGTTCAACTGTTGATGATCCTGCTCAGGTGGCTAACAAACTAAATGAGTATTTTGCATCTAAATTCACATATGAGGAGTTATTCAGGGAGGGGAATGACAAAGGTGAATTAAACTGGCAGTGAGCTAGGTGATTTTGGAATAACTGAGAGGAAAGTGGAGGAGAAATTGTTGAAGATAAACATGAAAAAGGCGCTCGGTGTGGATGGGATCTATCCAGTTATATTAAAGGGGCAGCAAAGGAAGTAAGCAAATCCTTATCCATAATTATGAGAACTTCCTTGGACTCAGGGGAGGTCCCCATGGACTGGATGTGTGCAGATGTATCACCAATTCACAGAGGCGGTTCAAAAGACCTGTTGGTTTAACTTCTGTTCCAGGGAAATTAATGGAGATACTGGTTAATGAAGCACTGCAGGATCATCTAGACAAGGCTCCAGTTATAGCTCAGACACAGCATGGTTTTGTTAAGGGGAAGTCTTGTCTGACCAAATTGATTGGTGGATACTATGATGTGGTCACAAAGGAACTGGATGCAGGGAATAACTTTGATATCATATATTTGGATCTTAGAAAAGCTTTTGATAGTGTTGCACATTAGCATTAGTAGAGGAATTTGATGCAACAAAGCAAGCTTATGCAGCATCAGCCAAAAAAAAAAAAATAAATAAATAAATAAAAAATAACCACTTCCACTTCACCCCTCTGTTCGTTCGAAATACCTGTCCAGCTGAGCCTTAAACTTATTTAGGCTATCAAGTTCCACGACAGGGGATGGAAGTCTGTTCCACCAACCAACCACCCGCTGGCTAAAGGCAAATTTCCACACGTCTGTCCTACAACTGTCTTGGCGCCTCCGTAGCCAGGTGGGAAGGAGCAGCAGTGCGTAGCACACGCTTCTTGATTAGACCGGGGTTCGAGCCCGTCACCACCAAATACGGAGGATGCGGAAAGGTCAGGGAATGACCACCGCATATCCCGGAGCAATATGGCCTTAGTTGCTAATGCTCCTAAAAATCAAATAAACAACAAACAACTGTCTTTCCTCAATTTGAGTTTATTCCCTCTCATGTGATTATTCTGAGCAAGAGGAAGAATCCCATCAGCATTGAGCATGCTCAAACCATTCAAGGCTTTATACATCTCTATCAGATCACCTTGCTGGTGCCCAGTCTCCAGACATTGTAATTTGCAAAACTTAAGCCTTTCTTCGTAAGAGCACCCAATTGTTCCATTCACTAATCTTGTTGCCCTTCTCTGTACTCGTTCCAGCAGCTCTACATCCTTCTTGAAATGAGGTCTCCAGACCCGTATACAGTACTCTAGGTGTGGCCTGACCATTGCCTTATACAAAGGAATAATCACCTCCTTATCCCTGCTAGAAAAATTCCTATATATCATTGACAATACACCATGATCTACTCTTGCAGCCCGTCTGTACTTCTCAGAGAACTTCATATCTGCCTGCACAACCACCCCCAGGTCCCTTTCATTCTCTACCACTGTCAGTAGAAGACTGCTGCATAAATTTAAGCATTGTGGCATTAGAGGCAAATTGAATCTATGGATAAAGGGATGGTTGAGTGGGAGAAGGCAGAGTGGTAACCAATGGAAACTGCTCTCCGTGGACTAATGTTATTAGTGGAGTCCCTCAGGGTTTGGTGTTGGGTCCATTGTTGTTTTCTGTATTTATAAATGATATTGATGATGGTATATCAGGCTTAATGTCCAAGTTTGCAGACGATACGAAGGTTGGCAGGGTTGTTAATGACACTAATGACAGTATGCTGCTGCAACAGGATCTGGAAAAAAGTTGAGCAGATGGGCTGAGAGGTGGCAAATGAAATTTAACTTTGACAAAGGTAAAGTACTACATATGGGAAGCAGTAACCCCAGAGTAACGTATCAACTGAGTGGTACTACACAGAGAGTGGTAGAGAATGAAAAGTATCTGGGGGTAATTATGCAGGCAGATATGAAGTTTTCTGAGCAGTGCAGACTGTCTGCAACAGTAGCTCATGGTATCTTGTCAATGATATACAGGAATTTTTCTATCAGGGATAAGGAGGTGATTATCCCCTTGTATAAGGCAATGGTCAGGCCACACCTTGAGGTCTGGAGGCCTCATTTTAAGAAGGATGTAGAGCTGTTGGAATGAGTACAGAGAAGGGCAACAAGATTAGTGAATGGAATGAAAGGTTGCTCTTACGAAGGAAGTTCTTTCTCTTGCTCAGAATAATCACCTGAGAGGGCATAAATTCAAATTGAGGAAAGGCAGTTGTAGGATAGACATGCAGAAAACTTCCATCTTTTGTTGTGGAAGTTGATAGCCTAAATAAATTTAAGGCTGAGCTGGACAGGTATTTGGAATGTTTGGAGGGGTGAAATGGTAATGGTTAATGCTAATAACAAGTCATGCTTTCATTTTAACAATTTCTCATGCGAATGTTGAATGAGAGGTCAGGATGAAACTGATAAAAACCAGGTGTGTGTGCTGGTAAATTTTAATCAACCAGCTCTCTAAAAGAAATTAGGGGTGGTATTGATTTAAACCAATTTTAATTGTGGTCACTAGGTGGCGCCATATGTCTCCCATGATCCTTTGTGTGGATGATGTAATCGCTCTCGTGACTTCTTTTGTCTCAAATCTCGGTGTGGTTTTACCATTGGGGTGCTGGCTGCTTTCTATGATTCTTTTGCACGTGACTCTCTGCTCTGATATTTTTATTTCTGTTGGCTGCTTCCCATAATCCTTTGCACAGGCTCTACTCCATTTTTTTTTTTGTTTTTTTAATTTTGCTACCGGATGGTGCCATGTGTTTTTCTTAAAAATAATTTCATTTGGTAGGATTCGAATTGAGGTCTATGAGCTTCATGGTCAAGTACCCTAAACGGGAATATTATGTGAAATTATAAAGTTTTGATATTAATTTCAATAAGATGAATTTTTAAATACATGTATTAAGGAGAAATTAAAAGTTAAATGAAATTTCCCTACTGTGGTTAAAGTTTGAAAATAAATACCTATATCTGAAAATTATAAGGTAAACATTGTAATTTCCAAGCTCTAATTATAATGTTTTTATTATTCTGGTTAAAATTCGATAGAGTTACCTATTCGAAAACTTTCCGCTTTGGAAATTTTTCGAATAGGTAACTTTTTGGAGTTGGGTACTTGCTAATCTTTGCAAAATGACACCACCTGTTGAAACATGTTAAACACAATACTACTACTATGAAATAACCCACAAGGAATGAGAGGATGCTAATTAGGGATGCCGTTTGAATGCAGTGAAGCAGAGTTAGCAGGCTAAATAAGTTAGCATAAGTGTGGCAAATGTTTCTCGTTTGGACATTAATTTATATTGTGTGGAAATTTCTGGACAGTAATCAAAATTCTGCCGGACATCCTTAAAAAGAGTACATGTCCAGAAAAACAGGAAGTCTGGTAACCCTAATATTTGAGAAACTTCATTAAAGACACAGTTTTAATGAATGAAAATCTTTTATTTGAAACTAAAGAGACAATATGAATGTGCACAGATCTTTACTTATAAAATTCTTAATTCAGATAACATATCATTATGAGGACAGTTCATTCTTTTTTTCACTTCATGTTTTTTTTTTTTTATGTAAATCCCAAACACGAGAGGTATTAGAACCTATAGTACTTAGTACCGTGCTTGGGTTGGAGGTTGAGAAGACGAAAGAAGATATTTGTTGACATTGGACTTGAACTTCTGTAGATTGTAATTTTCAGGAAATACGTATGAAGGAAGATTGTTCCAGAAAACGGCAGTTGAATGAATAAACGATGAAGGTGAAAAGTTGGTTCTGTGGGTTTGATGTTGGACAGTAAATGGATGTTGGCTGGTGGCGGCACGTGTTTGGACTGTTTTGAAAGAGAGAGCGGGAATTATAGAAGCCAATTCAGAAGAACAGTGCCTATAGAAGTATCTGTAGTAGAGGCATTTCAGGAGAAACAGTACGTCTATGAGACAGCGAGTGGCTGTCTCATAGACGTACTGTTTCTTTGGGGGCACCACCCCAGATGTGGGAACAATATTCCATGGCAGGGTGGATTTGCGATTTATACAGAGTGAGCAGCTGTTTGGAAGAAAAGTAATGCCGAGAGCGAAAGAGAAAACCAAGTTTTTTAGATGCAGAGGAAGCAATATTTGTAATGTGCTTGTGCCAAGAGAGATTAGAAGTCAGGGTAATCCCCAAAAGAGATATATCATTTTGCCTAGAAATCGAAGTGTCGCTAAAGATAAGCATAGGAGCATAAGAATCCTTTTTGCGAGATATAAGACAAGACTGAGTTTTAGAAGGGTTGAAATCAACTAAGTTGTCTTTGCCCCACTGGAGAATTACCTGAAGATCAGCATTTAAGGAATTAGTAGAAGATTTTCGAGAAGTTGAAGCTGATTGAGCAGGACAAGGTTTCTCAAAATGGAAAGTGGAATGGAATGTGCTATCATTGGCAAAACTATGGATAGGATTTCCAGTCAATGGAAGAAGGTCATTAATATACAAGAGGAAAAGAGTGGGGGAAAGAAATGAACCTTGGGGGACACCAGCATTAGTGGAGAAGTTAGAAGACAGAGAGCCATCTACCATCACCCTCAGTGAGCGATCAGAGAGAAAACTGGATAACCAATTACAAAAAACAGTTGGCAAACCATAAGATGGAAGCTTGTTTAGAAGACCTTTATGCCAAACACGATCGAAAGCCTTTGAGATGTAAAGAGCAACTAATTGTGTTTCACCGAACCTTTCCATTGAATTAGTCCATAAATGGGTAACATAAGCAAGAATATTATCAGTGGATCGACACTGACGGAATCCATACTGGCCATCGTTGATCAAACGTAAGGTTTCCAGGTAGTTTAAGAGTTAATTGATTTCGCCATTACTTTAGAAAGAGTAGAAGTAATTGCAATATGACGATAATTGGATGGGTGGGATTTGTCACCTTTTTTAGTAACTGGCTGGATATGAGCAAATTTCCAAGCAGAAGGCAAAACACCTTTGGAATAAGAAAGTGAAAAAAGGCGGCAAAGAATAGGAGTAAGTTCAGGAGCACAGGTTTTGAGAACAAGTGGAGAAATACCATCGGGACCTGGAGCTTTCTTAGCATCAAGATTCCTCAAAATCCTTCTGACATCCTTTTGACGGAAGACCACAGGAGCATATTGGGAATGGTGTGAGGTGTTTTACCAAGATCATTAATACACGAGTTGGAAGAAAAATGGGATGCTAACAGGTCAGCTTTATCCTTGGCTGAAGTGACAACAGAACCATCTGGTTTGGAAAGAGGTGGGAGCAGAGATGGGCAAAAGTTGCGGCCAATAGCTTTGGCAAGCGACCAGAATGCTCGGCCACCATTAAGGAAAGAAGAAAGTTTTCTACTCTTAGCCTGTTCAAATTCTAGTTTGGACTGATTAATAACTGCTTTACAATTGTTGCGAGCTTTGGTGTAGGCAGAAAATGAAACAGAAGAATTGGAAACAAGCCAATTATGATATGTGACGTTCTTCTCTTGAACAGCCTTAGCACATTTATTGGAAAACTAAGGTTTAGATAAAGGACAATATTTTAAAGTGGAGTGTGGGATAAAGGATTCCATTCCTGCAAGAATAATTTCACTGACACGATTTGAGCAAACGTTGACATCAGAAATTTTGAAACAGTAATCCAACCAAAGAAAAGAAGTCTCGCAGGTCATCCCATTTTGCATTCTTGTAATGCCAAACAACACGAGGTTGGGAATAACCATGAGATAAAGATTCCATTGGAGAAGAGACAATCACCAAGTTGTGATCTAAAGTGCCTAAAGGATGTCTCACTTCGAACGTGTACTTAGAAGGGTTGTTTGTGAGAAAAAGATCAAGCCTATTGGCTATATGGTTAGGATCGTACGGTATTCTTGTAGGTAAATGAACAATCTGTGCAAGGTCATTAGTAATTGCAAAAGCCTCAGCATCTTGACCAGCTAGGTCGGTGTGACTAGAAACCGGAAGCCAGCTGGAGTTATGAACACTAAAATCACCAAGGAAAATTACCTCACTGTTAGGAAAGTTGCAAAGAGAGGAAGTCAAAGAGCTCCAAGTGATTGGTGGAATTGGGAGAACGGTAGAGACAACATATGAATTTGGCACAATGAGGTAGAGAGAATTTAAGCCAGAGAAGATCAAAGAGAGGAGATTCCAAATTGCCAAGTCACTGACAGGGAATATCAGAACGGACATATGTACAAGTATATGCACAACTATTGCGGCAGTGTTACGTGGACGCCTCGGTAGCCAGGTGGAAAGGAGCAGCAGTGCGTAGCACATGCTTCTTGATTTGACCGGGGTTCGAGCCCGTCACCACCAAATACAGAGGATGCGGAAAGGTCAGGGAATGACTACCGCATATTCACGGAGCAATATGGCCTTAGTTGCTAATGCTCCCAAAAACCAAAACAACAACAAGTGTTAGGTGGGTCGGAAAACTCCTAGCTTGGGAGGGATACAAAGACTAATAGATTAACAGTAGCCACTGGCAGAGATGAAAGTGATTCTTGCACTGCTTCTATTGGAATGAGCAGAAGCCTGAAAAACAAGATGCAGGCTATTTCAGTGATTGCTGGGAGTCATTGTGGTACAAGTAAACACATGGGTTGTGTTAGGATAGCCAAGAATAGAAACATGTGCATGTATACTTGCGTGTACACCAATGCTAGGAGTTTGGTAAATAAATTTGATGTAGTTGAGGTATTGCTCAAAGCATCAAAAGCGGATATTATTGGGATATCAGAGACGTGGTGTCACACAGAAATAAGGAATGCAGAACTGGAATTTGGGGAATACAACGTCTACAGAAGGGATAGACAGGATAGGAAGGGAGGAAGAGTTATGCTGTTAGTTAAGAAACACATAAAATCCAAGGAAGTGAAGCCAGTCGATATCGCTGGACAGTGCAGTGTCGAGTCAGTTTGGTGTGACTTAAGCATTGGGAGATCAAAATTGAGAGTAGGAGTGTGCTATAGGCCTAATGACTCTGATGAGTATAATAAGAAACTGTATAGGGAAATAGTGGGCCAGTAAATCAGAGAGTCTTATAATGGGGGATTTTAATTTCCCAGATATTGACTGGAATTTGTGGGTTGGTCACTCACACACTAGCAAGGCTTTTGTGGATTTATTTAATGATTGTTTTCTACATCAGCATGTTCGGGAGGCAACTAGAGGGAGTAATACTCTTGATTTGATTATCAACAGTGATTCTTCATGCATTAAGAATCTGCAGATAAAGGAACCACTAGGTGGCAATGATCAGAGTGCGCTGAAGTGGGATTTACTCAAAGAGATAACTGCCATCAGGGGTAAAGGGAAGGGTTATTGCTTTCGTAAAGCCGACTACGATGGTCTGAGACAGTATTTAAATTCAATACAGTGGGACCAACTGAAGATGTTACCAACAGCAAATTCAAAATGGGAAGCATTCAAAGAACTTATCTTGGAAGCTACTAGGCTTCAAGTACCAACTAAGATATATTCTTAGTTGTATTGTTCAAGGTTTAGGCCTAAATGGATGTCAGATGAACTAATGAGACATATGACAGAAAAGAAAAATGCGTGGGATTCATAAATTAACACGTCACACAGAAGCCTATGATAGACACAAGTTGATCTGTAACGAAGTTACAAAGGAGGTTACGCAGGCAAAGGCAGATTACGAGAAATCTTTGGCAAGGGATGCAAAGAAAAACACCAAAGAGTTCTTTACTTATGTAAACTCTTTAAGGAAGGTCATGAATCAGATTGGTCCACTTGATATCGATGGGTCAACTGTTGATGATCCTGCTCAGGTAGCTAACAAACTAAATGAATATTTTGCATCGACATTCACACATGAGGAGTTACTCAGTGAGGGGAATGCCAGAGGTGTATTCAACTCTGGCAGTAAGCTAGGTAATCTTGTAAAACACAAGAAAGGCACCTGGGGTGGATGGGATCTATCCAATTATATTAAAGGAGGCAGCAAATGAAGTAAGCAAACCTTTAGCCATAATTATGAGAGCTTCCTTGGACTCGGGGGGGGGTACCCATAGGGTGGAGATGAAAAAAATGTGACCCCAATTCACAAAGGAGGATCAAAGGCTGACGCAAGTAATTACCTGTGAGTTTAACTTCTGTTCTAGGAAAATTAATGGAGGCACTGGTTAAAGAAACACTGCAGGATCATCTAGACAAGACTTCAGTTATAGCTCGAACACAGCATGGTTTTGTTAAGGGGAAGTCTTGCCTGACCAATTTGATTGGATACTATGATGCAGTCACAAAAGAACTGGATGCAGGGAATAACTTTGATATTATATACTTGGATCTTAGAAAGGCTTTTGATACTGTTGCACATGGAAGACTGCTAAACAAATTGGAGCAGTGTGGCATTGGAGGCAAATTGCTGCTATGGATAAAGGGGTGGTTGAGGGGGAGAAGACAGAGAGTGGTAATCAATGGAGACTGCTCATCGTGGACTAATGTTATTAGTGGAGTCCCTCAGGGTTCAGCGTTGGGTCCATTATTGTTTTCTGTATTTATAAATAATATTGATGATGGTATATCAAGCTTAATATCCAAGTTTGCAGATGATACAAAGGTTGGCAGGGTTGTTAAGGACACTACTGACACTATGCTGCTGCAACAGGATCTGGAAAGGTTGAGCAGATAGTCTGAGGGGTGGCAAATGAAGTTTAACATTGACAAATGTAAAGTTTTACATATGAGAAACAGCAACCCCAGAGCAACGTATCTACTCTGTGTACTACACTGACAGTGGTAGTGAATGAAAAGGATCTGGAGGTAATTGTGGAGGCAGATATGAAGTTCTCTGAGCAGTTCAGACAGGCTGCAAGAGTAACTCATGGTGTCTTGTCAATGATATACAGGAATTTTTCTAGTAGGGATCAGGAGGTGATTATTCCCTTGTATAAGGGAATGGTCAGGCCACACCTTGAGTGCTGTATACAGGTCTGGAGGCCTCATTTCAAGGATGTAGAGCTGCTGGAACAAGTACAGAGAAGGGCAGCAAGATTAGTGAATGGAACAAAGGGTTGCTCTTACAAAGAAAGGCTTAAGTTTTGCCAGTTACAGTGTCTGGAGACTAGGCACCGTCGAGGTGATCTGATAGAGGTGTATAAAGCCTTGAATGGTTTGACCATGCTCAATGCTGATGGGATTCTTCGTCTTGCTCAGAATAATCATCTGAGAGGGCATAAATTCAAATTGGGGAAAACAGATGTAGGATAGATGTGTGGAAATTTGCCTTTAGCCAGCGGGTAGTTGGTTGGTGGAACAGACTTCCATCCCTTTTTGTGGAAGTTGTTAGCATAAATAAATTTAAGGGTCAGCTGGACAGGTATTTCGATCGAACGGAGGGGTGAAGTGTAAGTTTTTTTTTTTTTGGCTGATGCTGCATAAGCTCGCTTTCTTGCATCATATGCCTCTACTAATGCTAATGTCATATGAAAATTTTGTTTGCTCAACGGAAATTATTTTATCTGTAATTACCAAGGGGAATAGAAAAATTATCAATAAAGGAGTTTGTTAAACAGAGGTCCAATTGATTAATTAAAAATGGTTATAAAGTTTTATATAGCAAATATCTTAACAGTAGCCAGTGAAAAATGAAAATTTAGTTAAATAACTAAAAACTGATTTGAATAGTAGGTAAACATGCAAAAATATTTTACTGAATATTACAAATTTTAAAGTGTACTGCACCCAAATGTCACACGTCACTGTTAAGAAAGGTACATAATATTGGTGTAAATACACCATAGTTTACCCATAAATTTTAACTACATAAATAGTGTTAAGGCACCATTTTGATTTTATCTCATTTAGTAAAATCATATCTTAGAAAAAAATAGTCCTTGTAAAATTTATCTCATGATGTAAAATCAAACAATGGCTTAACACTACTTATGTAATTAAAACTTATGGGTAAATTATGGTGTATTTACACCAATATTATATACAGTAAACCCCCGCTATTCGCGTTATCTGTATTCGCGATCGCCGATTTAATATAAAATGAAACCTAAAAAAATGTGAATTTTTAAGCGCCGTGAATATTTTCCGCCATAAAAAACATGGGCGTGGCTAAAATTATCTTTCCCGGTCAAAACAGCGCTCAGTGAGTGGGGGAAGAGGGGTGACAAAATCACGAGCGTTGATGTTTCTTGCTAATCCTTGTTCAGTATGTGTTATGCGTTTGTCATGGAAGGTTTCGTCGTTTGCTTTTAATTTATATGTTTATAAATTGAATAAATTTATCAATTTATAAATTTATATGCTTACAAAAATGATAAATCTACCGTTTTGCAGTGTAAAACAGACTTTTTCGAGTGTGTTAATGAAAGAAAGTGACTTTATTGTGGACAAGTTCTTTCTAACCCCTACATTTCTCTAAAAGAGAAATGTGAAAATATCAAAGAAGGTGATGACATTAGCGAAAAAATTGAGTTATTAGACAAAATTTCTAATGGTGAAAGTGTCTCCTCAGTGGCAAAACATTATAAAATCAATGAGTCAACGGTACGATCAATCAAAAAATCGGAAGAAAAAATCCGCCGTAGTGTCCGTGAAAACGCGCTAATTGCTTCAAAAATTTGCTCTGTAACTCGTGATGTTAAATTAGAAAAAATGGGAAAAGCTTTAAATCTGTGGATAGAAGACCGAACTCAAAAGAAAATTCCGTTAAGTTCACTCATCATTCGTGAAAAGGCAAAACTCCTTTATTAACACTTTAGCGAAACTGGTGATAGCACTGGCGGGATAAGTTTTTTTGCTAGCAAAGGCGCTGCTGGTTTGAAAGATTTGTTTGAAATTTCTAATAAATATTACATTTAATATTAAATTGTTTCTTATTTTCATTTCGATGCCATATGCTTGCATTTCACTGTGTACTGTCTATGTACATAGTCATATTATGAAGGAACATATAATACATACATAGACAAAATTTTAGACTAGTTTTTCTTATATATTTCATACTTTGGAATGGAACCCCTTTATTACTATGGGAGCCATAACTCAGTATTCGCGTTTTCAGTATTCGCGCCATTTCTCAGGAACGTAACCCCCGCGAATAGCGGGGGTTTACTGTACTGTCTCGGTCCATCGTAGTCGCCTTTACGGAAGCAATAACCCTTCCCTTTACCCCTAATGGTAGTTACCTCTTTGAGTAAATCCCACTTCAGCACACTGTGATCACTGCCACCTAGTGGTTCATTTATCTGCAGATTCTTAATGCATGAAGAATCACTGCTGATAATCAAATCAAGAGTATTACTCCCTCTAGTTGCCTCCCGAACATGCTGATGTAGAAAAACAATCATCCAATAAATCCACAAAAGCCCTGCTAGTGTGTGAGTAACCAGCCCCCAAATTCCAGTCAATATCTGGGAAATTAAAATCTCCCATTATAAGACTCTCTGATTTACTGGCCCACTCTATTTCCCTGTACAGTTCCTTATTATACTCATCAGAGTCATTAGGCCTATAGCACACTCCTACTCTCAATTTTGATCTCCCAATGCTTATGTCACACCAAACTAACTCAACACTGCACTGTCCAGCGATGTCGACTGGCTTCACTTCCTTGGTTTTTATGTATGTGTTTCTTAACTAATAGCATAGCCCCCTCCCCCTTCCTATCCTGTCTATCCTTTCTGTAGACGTTGTACTCCCCAAATTGCAGTTCTGCATCCCTTATATCTGTGTGACACCACGTCTCTGATATCCCAACAATATCTGCCTTCGATGTTTTGAGCAATACCTCAAATTCATCAAATTTATTTACTAAACTCATAGCATTGGTGTACACGCAAGTATACCTGCACCTGTTTCTATTCTTAGCTACCCTAACACAACCCATGTGTTTACTTGTACCGCAATGGCTCCCAGCAGTCTATGAAATACCATGCATCTTGTTTTTCAGGCTTCTGCTCATTCTAATAGAAGCAGTGCAAGAATCTCTTTCACCTCTGCCAGTGGCTACTGTCAATCTATTGGTCTTTGTCTCCCCCCAAGCTAGCAGTTTTCCGACCCACCTAACACTGCCTCGATAGCATCAGCAAATAGTCTTGCACCCTTTCTATTTAAGTGTATCCCATGCCTGTAGAAGCAATCTCTCCTGTTAACAAGTACATTCCAGGCTGAAAAAAATTCTACCCCTTGAGCCTTGCACAATCTTTCCAGGGCCAAATTGATCGACAAGACTCTCATCATATACTCCCTCCTATCATGTCTGGGCAGAATTGCAGACACTTTCAAATTCAACCCTAATTCTCGGCTTTTGTTCAACAGTGACCTGTACTTGTTAAGTAATTCTGCCAGTCTCCTACTCTTAATATTATTAGTGCCAACGTGTACAATTATATCACCTTTTGTGCCTTTAAAAGATGATATTCACTCTACAACGTCTTCAACCTTTGCCCCTGGCAGACATACCCTGGTCCTGTTCCACCTATCTATATACTAAAAACACTCATAAACTCACAGGTGCCTAGTCTCCAGATGCTGCTACTTGCAGAACTTAAGCCTCCTCCTGCTAAGAGAACCCTTTTGTTCCTCTCACCAATCTTGTTTCCCTTCTCTGTACTCGTTCTAGCAACTGTACATCCTTCCTAAAATGAGGCCTCCAGACATGTATGCAGTACTCGAGTTGTGGCCTGACCATTGCCTTATATAAAGGTATAATCACCTCCTTGTCACTGCTAGCAAAATTTCTATATATCCTTGACAAAATTCCATGACCTGCTCTGGCAGCACTGCTCAGAGAACTTCACATCCGACTGCACAATTATCCATAGGTTTTTTTCATTCTCACCTCCCTGAGTGTAGTACCACACAGTTGGTACGATCCTCTTAGGTTACTACTACCCATATGCAGTACTTTGCATTTGTCAATGTTAAACTTTAGTTGCCACTTCTCAGCCCAGCTTCCTAACTTTTCTAGATCCTGTTGCAGTAGCATACTGTCTTTACTATCATTAACAACCCTGCCAACCTTTGTATCATCTGCAATCTTGGACATTAAGCCTGATGTACCTTCATCAGTATGATTAATAAATACACAAAACAACAATGGGTCCAGCACCAAACCCTGGGGGGTCTCCACTAATAACATTAGTCCACATAGAGCAGTGTCCATTTATTACCACTCTGCTATCTCCTACTCAACCATCCCTGTATCCATTGCAGCAACTTGCTCTTAATGCCATATTGCTCAAATTTGTACAGCAGAATTCCATGTGCAAGAGTATCAAAAGCTTTCCTAAAATCCAAGAATATGATATCAAAATTATTTTTTGCATCCAGTTCCTTTGTGACCACATCGTAGTATGCAATAAGATTGGTCAGACAAGATTTCCCCTGGACAAACCCATGCTGTGTCTGAACTATTACTGTAGTCTTGTCTAGGTGATCCTGCATTACTTCTTTAACCAGTGACTCCATTATTTTCCCTGGAGCAGAAGTTAAACTAACGGGTCTATAATTATTTATGTTACCTTTTGAATCCCCTTTGTCCATGGGGACCTCGCCTGAATCTAAGGATGCTCTCATAATTATGGCTAAGGGTTTGCTTACTTCCTTTGCTGCCTCCTTTAATATAACTGGATAGATCCCATCCACCCCGGGTGCATTTCTTGTGTTTATCTTCAACAGTTTCTCCTCCACTTTACTCCCAGTTATTTCAAGATTCTGTAGCTTACTGCTAGAGTTGAATACACCTCTGGCATTCCCCTTGCTGAATAACTCGTCATGTGTGAATGTCGATGCAAAATATTCATTTAGTTTGTTAGCTACCTGAGCAGGATCATAAACAGTTGACCCATCAATATCAAGTGGATCAATCTGATTCATCCCCTTCCTTCTAGAGTTTACTTGGGAAGAGAAACTCAGTGTAGATTGATTACGACTAGCTTTTTCTCCTCCACTTTGCTCTCTGTTATTACAAAATCATTTAGCTCCCTGTTAGAGTTTAGTAAACTTCTGTCCTCCCCTTCCTTACAGAATTCCTGATGTGTGAATGTAGATCCAAATTACTCATTCATTTTGTCAGCTGTCTGAGCAGGAATATCAACAGACGAACCACCAACATCCACCGGACCAATTCTGATTCATCCCCTTCCATCTAGAGTTTACATAAGTAAAGAAGTCTGTGTTGTTTTTCATTGCATCCTTTGCCAAGGATTTCTCATATTCAGCCTTTGCTTGCGTAATCTCCTTTGTGACTTGATTACAGACTAGCTTATGTCTGCCATAGGCTTCTGTGTCACCTGCTAATTTATATGCATCTCATGCATTTTTCTTCTCTGCCACGAGCCTCATTAGTTCATCTGACATCCATTTAGGCCTAAATCTTGAACAGTATTTCTTAGTTGGTATAAGCCTAGTAGCTTCCAAGATTAATTTCCTGAAGGCCTCCCATTTAGAATTCACTGTTTATAACATCATCAGTTGATCCCACTGTATAGAATTCAAAAACCGCCTGAGACCAGTGTAGTCACCTTTACAAAAACAAAAACCCTTCCCTTTACCATTGATAGTAGTTACATTTTTAAGTAATTCCCACATCAGGTAGACTGTGATCACTGTCACCTAGCGGTTCCTTTATCTGCAAATTCCTAATGCATGCATCATCACTGCTGATAATCAGATCAAGAGTATTACCTCCTCCGGTTGCCGCTCGATCATGTTGCTGTAGAAAACAATCCTCCAATAAATCCACATAGGTCTTGCTAGTGTGCAAGTGACCAACTCAAGTTCCAGTCAATATCTGGAAAGTTAAAATCCCCCATTACAAGACATTCTGATTTACTGGCCCACTCTTTTTCTCTGCACAATTTTTCCTTGTACTCACCAGAGTCATTAGGCCTATAACACAACACACTCGTACTCTCATTTTCCCTTTACCAGTGTTTATGTCACACCAAACAGACTTAACATTGCACCTGTCCACCCATGTCAACTGGATGCACTTCCTTAGATTTTATGTGTTTCTTAACTAACAGCATAACCCTACTCTCTCCCTACCGTGTCTGTCCTTTCTGTACACACTGTACTCTCCAAATTCCAATTCTGCACTGCTTGTATCTGTGTGAAACCATGTCTCTGATGTCCCAACAATATCTGCCTTTGATGCCTTGATCAGCACTTGAAATTCATCTAATTTATTTACTATACTTCTGGCTTTGGTGTACATGCAAATATACATGCACCTGTTCTTACTCTTAGTTACCCTAACACAGCCCATGTATTTATTTGTCCCACGATGACTCCCAGCAGCTCGTGAAGTCTTCAGCAACTTGCTCCCTAAACTGCTGCCCGTTATACTAGAAGCTGTGCAAGAATCTCTTTTGCCTCTGCCTGCAGCTGCTGTTAGTCTTTTAGTCTGAATCTCCCCAAGCTAGAAGTTTTCCGACCCACCTAACACTGCCTCGATAGCATCAGCAAATATTCTTGCACCCTTTCTATTTAAGTGTATCCCATCCCTAGAGAAGCAGTCTCTCCTGTTAGCAAGCACTGACCATGCTGAAAAAAATTCTACCCCATGAGCCTTGCTTAATCTCTTCAGGGCTGAATTGATTGACAAAGCTCTCATCATATACTCCCTCCTATCATGTCTGGGCTTTCAAATTCAACTCTAACTCATGACGTTTTTTCAACATTGATTTGCACTTGTTAAGTAAATCTGCAGACCTCTTACTCTTAAGGTCATTAGTGCCAACGTATAGAACAATATCACCTTTTTGTGCCCTTAAAAGATGATATCTGCTCTACATCATCAACTTTGCCCACCATAGACATACCCTGATACTGTTCCACCTATCCTTTTTGCATAATGTATTCCCCATCTCCCTGACAATAGATTCACCAAAAATAACTAGTTCCTGTGGGACTAGTTCTGCAATCTCCACGACAGCACATTCTGCCTTGGAGATTGCAGCAGTGTTGCCTCATGCACAGGAGTGAGCTCTGGCTTTGATTTATTCAGCTGAGAGCTTCATGGGACCCTCATTAATTTCCTCAAGGGCATCCACCCTACACCTCAAACTCTTATTGACACACATCAAAAAGCTGAGTTGCCACCTAATTTCCTCACAGGCTTTGCACCTAGCATACACGAAGATATCCTCCTTGGCTAGATCATGTCCTGTTCTTGACAGGTTTGCAAACATTTCACATTTTGCGCATTTTTTTAAAACTATGTTGGAGAATTGCCCCATTCGGTTCTCCCCTGAGTCAAAGCACTCTGGCTAATTTGTGAGCGTTGCTTTGCTTCTCTAGTCTGGTCATGATTCTGCTTAAGTACAATTTAATTGACAATGAAATTTAATAATATTAATAAATTTTACTGATAAATTGATAATATTATACTATACTAAGCTAACAGATTTCTAATATACGTTGTATCATATAACAATGGCAGCAAGTTACGAACGGTAAATCTACGGACACTAAGTGTTAACATTCAAAATCGGTGTCTAAATTCAAAATAAACCAAAGTTCTTGACAAGGACTATAAGCTACTTATAGAAAATAAATTAAAATAACAATTAATTCAATAAAACGGCTAAATATGATTAAAAACTTAGTGTTCGCTGGAGCTGCAAAATCTTGTCCAACACTTGGATTGGATTCTCTTACTGATACTAAGTAACGTACGAAATCTCTGTCTAAGTTCAAAATAAACTAAGTATCTAACTAGGAATATAAAGCTACTTCTAGAAAATAAATTATGTCAATTTAAGTCAATAAATAGCAAAAATTTAAGAAAAATTTCTCTATTAGCTTGAGCTGTAAAAACACGGAGCTACTCTCATTCCTACGAAATGCTCTTCAGGCATTTCTTCTTCAAGTTTTCTTTAAATTCTGTTTAATATTGTTTCAAAAAAGAACCTTGCTTGCGTGAGAAATTGGCTAATAGTACTGTGATTTGAGCAAATTTTTAGATTTTTTTTTGCTAAGGCAATGAAAATTGATTTCTTCCATCTGATGGGTACCGTCCTGTTTCCCAAATCTTTACAGTCATTTAATGAATTAACTTGACACCCTTCACACCTGTAGCCTTAATCAGTTCCACTGGGATTTCATCAATTTCAGGTGACATGCCACACGTTAATTCTCTGATGGCTTTTTCGACTTCTTCTTTCAGTGGAACTGATTTGTGATCACACTCTTGAAAATGGGGTGGCAGATCATTAGGGTCAGCAGGTGCTCTGAAGAGCCATTCACAGTACTCTTTCTGCCTTCCTTTAATTGTGTTAAAATTACTCCTTGGAGTCCTTAATTACATTAAGTTTTGGACAGAACTTTTGTCTTAAGGACTTAATAACATCATACCTCATCTTAGTGTTGTTTCGTTTGTTATGGTATTCAATCTCTTTACACTTTCGATTGATATAATCCTGTTTGTTCTGGCTTACAGGATTATATTTGATGACTTTGCTCAGTTCCTAATACCCCATGTACACCCTGGGCTTTTGTAATTCTTCTCTGTTCAATAAGTTTAAAAGTTGCTTTTGTAATCCGTGGCTTCCTGATCTTTGACCTACCTTTAATGTATCTATTTGCTGAATCCTTAATAATACCTTTTGTGTTTTCTCACATTTCCTCAGGCAGCATATCATCATCTAGTTCTAATAGAGCTTGAAAATGATTGTCTGTTTCAAGTTTATGATCATTTGGAATATTTTCTACATCCAGTCGTCTAGGGAAACCTGTATTCATGATCTCTTTCAGCTTCATCTTGAGAATGACATGGAATTGCTGATGGTCACTGTCACAATCTACTCCAGAAGTGTCTTTCCTGTAATTACACTGGAATGCCACCTTTGCTGAATAAAGATGTTATCAATCTGATTTCTTGTTTTATGATCAGGTGATTTCCTTGTGTTAAGTCTTGTCACGTGTTGCTGAAAGCAGGTCTTACATATGACAAGACTGTTCAGATGACAAAATTCAATTAAACTTTCCCCCCTGTTCATTTCTAGTGTCAAGACCAAACCTATCACATTTCAGACTAGAAGAAACTGTCTTGCCTACTTTTGCATTGAAATCACCCATGAGTATAAAAACGACCTTTTTTGGGACCAGATCAAGAGTTGCTTGGAGATTTTTATAATAAACATCCACATATGGATGTTTATTATGTTTATTCATCCACAGATGAATAAACATAATATGTTGATATCAGAGCATATCAACATATTGTATCCAAGAAGAATTGTATCCAAGAAGGGACCTTGAATATTTCTTATTCAGAATGACAGTGACACCATGTTCTTTTACTTTGTCACTTCCAGAAAAAACAACCAAAAACCCATTTCCAGTTTTGAAAAATGACCTTGCCTGTCCACATGACTTCGGTTACTCCTAAAATGTCAATTTTGTACCTATCCATTTCATTGATGACCATGACCATCTTGCCCTCTTTTGAACTTTTTACATTCCATCTGGCCACATTTACCCTCTTCTTCCTTAAATTTAATTTCACAGGGCCCACAGTGGCATCCAGGATCAGGTTAGCAGTTTTTGGAGTTGTTTTTGTTATGGTCTCTGTGGCATCAGATAATGTGGTGGTATGCCATTGCCTGTCACATGGTTGATTTTAAAGGGGCTAGCTTTAATCACAGGAAGAGTCATCATGTATCGCACGAGATGCTTGAGAACTTTAGCATTAGCATTAGTAGAGGCATTTGATGCAAGAAAGCAAGCTTATGCAGCATCAGCCAAAAAAAAAAAAAAAAAAAAAAACCACTTCCACTTCACCCCTCTGTTCGTTCAAAATTATTTAGGATATCAACCTCCACCACAAGGGATGGAAGTCTGTTCCACCAACCAACCACCCGTTGGCTAAAGGCAAATTTCCGCACGTCTATCCTACATCTGTCTTTCCTCAATTTGAATTTATGCCCTCTCAGGTGATTTTTCTGAGCTAGAGGAAGAATCCCATCAGCATTGAGCATGCTTAAACCATTCAAGGCTTTATACACCTCTATCAGATCACCTCGCTGGTGCCTAGTCTCCAGACACTGTAATTTGCAAAACTTAAGCCTTTCTTCATAAGAGCACCCCTTTGTTCCACTCACTAATCTTGTTGCCCTTCTCTGTACTCATTCCAGCAGCTCTACATCCTTCTTGAAATGAGGCCTCCAGACCTGTATACAGTACTCTAGGTGTGGCCTGACCATTGCCTTATACAATGGAATAATCACCTCCTTATCCCTGCTGGAAAAATTCCTGTATATCATTGACAATACTTCATGAGCTACTCTTGCAGCCCATCTGCACTGCTCAGAGAACTTCATATCTGCCTGCACACCCACCCCCAAGTCCCTTTCATTCTCTACCACTGTCAGTGTAGTACCACAGAGTTGATACGTTGCTCTGGGGGTTGCTGTTTCCCATGTGTAGTACTTTACATTTGTCAATGTTAAACTTCATTTGCCACCTCTCAGCCCATCTGCTCAACCTTTCCAGATCCTGTTGCAGCAGCATAGTGTCAGTAGTGTCCTTAACAACCCTGCCAACCTTTGTATCATCTGCAAACTTGGACATTAAGCTTGATATACCATCATCAGTATCATTTATAAATACAGAAAACAATAATGGACCCAACACTGAGCCCTTAGGGACTCCACTAATAACATTAGTCCACGATGAGCAGTGTCCATTGATTACCACTCTCTGTCTTCTCCCCCTCAACCACCCCTTTATCCATAGCAGCAATTTGCCTCCAATGTCACACTGCTCCAATTTGTGTAGCAGTCTTCCATGTGCAACAGTATCAAAAGCCTTTCTAAGATCCAAGTATATAATATCAAAGTTATTCCCTGCATCCAGTTCTTTTGTGACTGCATCATAGTATCCAATCAAGTTGGTCAGGCAAGACTTCCCCTTAACAAAACCATGCTGTGTCTGAGCTATAACTGAAGTCTTGTCTAAATGATCCTGCAGTGCTTCTTTAACCAGTGCCTCCATTAATTTTCCTGGAACAGAAGTTAAGCTCACAGGTCTATAATTACTTGTGTCAGCCTTTGATCCTCCTTTGTGAATTGGGGTCACATTTGCACATTTCCAGTCTATGGGTACCTCCCCTGAGTCCAAGGAAGCTCTCATAATTATGGCTAAGGGTTTTCTTACTTCCTTTGCTGCCTCCTTTAATATAACTGGATAGATCCCATCCACCCCGGGTGCCTTTCTTGTGTTTATTTTCAACAGTTTCTCCTCCACTTTACTCCCAGTTATTTCAAGATTCTGTAGCTTACTGCTAGAGTTGAATACACCTCTGGCATTCCCCTTGCTGAATAACTCCTCATGTGTGAATGTCGATGCAAAATATTCATTTAGTTTGTTAGCTACCTGAGCAGGATCATCAACAGTTGACCCATCAATATCAAGTGGACCAATCTGATTCATCCCCTTCCTTCTAGAGTTTACTTGGGAAGAGAAACTCAGTGTAGATTGATTACAACTAGCTTTTGCCTGGTTTCCAGAGGTCATCGTTCATATATATACCCACACACACACACAAACACACACACACACACACACAGTGCTTCTTTTGGGATGGTACAGCATACCGGCACCTCTATTAACAGTGACACATGACATTTGGATGCAACAAATTTTAACATTTGTAATATTTAGTATATACAGGCAAAGTTTTTATGGCTCTGGAAAATAGAGAAGTTTTTTCTGTTTTATTAACTTAAATTGGCATATTAACTTATTTTCTAGAGTAGCTTTATATTCCTGTTATGATACTTAGTTTAAATTTTAACTTAGATAGAGATTTTGTAGGTTATTATGTAGGGTATCCAATTAGGTTATACTTAGGGTAAGGGTATCCAATCCATGTGTTTTACAATTTTTGCAGCTCCGGGGAACGGTAGGTTTTATTGACTAATTGTTATATTAAATTATTTTCTATAAGTAGCTTATAGACCTAGTCAAGATCCTTGGTTTATTCTGAATTGAGACAGTAAGATTTTGGACGTTAATTAATACTTAAGTGTCCGTAGATTTACCATTCGTAACTTGCCGCCATTGTTATAAGATACAACATTATATCCCGAACTAGATAGCGTTAGCTTAGTATAGTATAGTATATAATATTATCAATTAATCAGGAAATTTATTAATCTTGTAGAACTTTATTGTCAATTAAATTGTACTTTTTAACTAAATACTATATAATGACTTAGATTTTACAAATGTAACATAATTAATTAATACATAACTTGATACGGAAGTTATATAAAGAAACTCAAAGATAATACTTGATACTGAAAAAATATATATAGATATATAGTGTTACAACTGCATTGGGATACAAGTTTAGGGTTATAATTTTGTACTGTAATTGAAATTTTATTCAAATTGAATCGAAATCATGACTCAGAGCAGCAAAGCAAAAGGCTCAAGCTAATGGGAGTGCTGTGGCTCAGGGGAGAACTGAGGGGGCAGTTGCCCTCTTAATCACAGCCTTTTAAAATGCACTGCTTCCTTGATTTTTGTGGAGCAATCAGGTAGGGGATATGACATTGCCAAGGGAATGTCTTTGTTTGTGCACGATGTAAGGAAATCGCGCGACAGCTCAACGTTGTTTTGGGCCTATATGAGAGCTTGAAGGACAGGGTGCATGCCCTTGAAGGATCTAAATTGACGGGCCTCATAAAGCTCTCAGCTGCCCACATCAATGTCAGAGCTTGCACTTGATCACAACACAACACAGTAGCAACCCAAAAGGCAGAATGCGCTGGTCCCACAGGAACTAGTAGTTGTTGGTGACTCTATTGTCAGGAAAATGAGGAACATGGTATGTAAAAAGGATAGGTGGAACAGGACCAGGGTATGTCTGCCAGAGGCAAAGGTTGATGACGTTGTAGAGCAGATATCATCTTTTAAGGACACAAAAGGTGCTATTGTTGTACACTTGGCACTAATGATATTAAGAGTAGGAGACCGTTGGAATTACTTAACAAGTACAGGTCACTGTTGAAAAAAAAAAGCTGTGAATTAGGGTTGAATTTGAAAGGTTTGCAATTCTACCCAGACACGATAGGAGGGAGTATATGATGAGAACCTTGTTTATCAATTCGGCCCTGGAAAGACTGTGCAAAGCTCGAGGGGTAGAATTTTTTTCAGACTAGTCTGTACTTGTTAACAGGAGAGACTGCTTCTACACGGATGGGATACACTTAAATAGAAAGGGTGCCAGAATATTTGCTGATGCTATTGAGGCAGTGTTAGGTGGGTCGGAAAACTGCTAGCTTGGGGGGGGATATAAGGACTAATAGAATAACAGTAGCCACTGGCAGAGGTGAAAGTGATTCTTACACTGCTTCTTTGGAATTAGCAGCAGCCTGGAAAACGAGATTCAGGGTATTTCGGAGACTGCTGGGAGTCATTGTGTTAGAGTAGCTAAGAATAGGAACAGGTGCATGTATACTTACGTTTACACCAATGCTAGGAGTTTGGTAAATAAATTTGACGAATTTGAGGTATTGCTCAAAACATCAAAGGCAGATATTGTTGGGATATCAGAGACGTGGTGTTACACAGATATAAAGAATGCAGAACTGGAATTTGGGGAATACAATATGTACAGGAAGGATAGGAAGGGAGGAGGGGTTATGCTATTAGTTAAGAAACACATAAAATCCAAGGAAGTGAAGCCTGTCGACATCGGTAGACAGTGCAGTGTCAAGTTAGTTTGGTGTGACATAAGCATTGGGAGATCAAAATTGAGGGGTAGGAGTGTGTTATAGGCTTAATGACTCTGATGAGTATAATAAGAAACTGTACAGGGAAATAGAGTGAGCCAGCAAATCAGAGAGTCTTATAATTGGGGGATTTTAATTTCCCGGATATTGAGTGGAATTTGTGGGTTGGTCACTCACACATTAGCAAGGCTTTAGTGGATTTATTGGATGATTGTTTTCTACATCAGCATGTTCGGAAGGCAACTAGAGGGAGTAATATTTTTGATCTGATTATCAGTAGTGACTATTCATGCATTAAGAATCTGCAGATAAAGGAACCAGTAGGTGGCAGGGATTACAGTGTGCTGAAGTGGGATTTATTCAAAGAGGTAACTATCATCAGGAGTAATGGGAAGCTTTTTGGCTTTGGTAAAGGCAACTATGGTGGTCTTAGACAGTATTTAAATTCCAGACAGTGAGACCAACTGATGACGATGTTACCAACAGAAAATTCAAAATGGGAAGCATTCAAAGAATTTATCTTGGAAGCTACTAGATACATACCAACTAAGAAATATTGTTCAAGGTTTAGGCCTAAATGGATGTTTGTTGAACTAATGAGACATATGGCAGAGAAGAAAAATGCATGGGATACATATAAATTAATGGGTGACATGGAAGCCTATGATAGATATAAGCTGGTCTAAAACCAAGTCACAAAGGAGATTAGGCAGGTAAAGGTAGATTATGAGAAATATTTGCCAAAGGATGCAAAGAAAAACAGCAAAGAGTTCTTTTCCTATGTAAACTCTAGAAAGAAAGGGATGAATAAGATTGGTACACTGGATATTGATGGTTCAATGGTTGATGATCCTGCTCAGATGACAAACAAACTAAATGAGTAATTTGCATCTACATTCACACATAAGGAGTTTTTCAAGGAACGGAATGCCAGAGGTGAATTAAACTCTGGCACTGAGCTAGATGATTTTGTAATAACTGAGAGTCAAGTGGAGGAGAAATTGTTGAAGATGAACATAAAAAAGGCACCCAGGGTGGATGGGATCTATCCAGTTATATTAAAGGAGGCAGCAAAGTAAGTAAGTAAACCCTTAGCCATAATTATGAGAGCTTTTTTGGACTCAGGGGAGGTACCCATGGACTGGAGATGTGCAAATGTGACCCCAATTCGCAAAGGAGGATCAAAGGGTGACACAAGTAATTATAGACCTGTTAGTTTAAATTCTGTTCCAGGAAAATTAATGGAGGCACTGGTTAAAGAAGCACTGCGGGATCATCTAGACAAGACTTCAGTTATAGCTCGGACACAGCATGGTTTTGTTAAGGAGAAGTCTTGTGTGACAAATTTGATTGGATACTATAATGTGGTCATAAAGGAATTGGATGCAAAGAATAACTATGATATCATATATTTGAATCTTAGAAAAGCTTTTGATTCGGTTGCACATGGAAGACTGCTGCACAAATTGGAGCAGTGTGGCATTGGATGCAAATTGCTGCTACTGATAGAGGGATGGTTGAGTTAGAGAAGACAGAGAATGGTAATCAATGGGCACTGCTCTTCCTGGACTAATGTTATCAGTGAAGTCCCTCAGGGTGTTGGGTCCATTACTGTTTTCTATATTTATAAATGATATTGATGATGGTATAGCCGGCCAAGTGTGCAGAGGATACGAAGGTTAGCAGGGTTGTTAATGACAGTACACTACTGCAACAAGATCTAGAAAAGTTGATCAGATGGGCTGAGAGGTGGCAAATGAAGTGTAACATTGACAAATGTAAAGTGCTACATAGGAAACAGCAACCCCAGAGTAACGTATCAACTTTGTAGTACCACACTGACAGTGTTAGAAATTGAAATGGATCTGGGGGTAATTGTGCAGGCAGATATGAAGTTTTCTGAGCAGTGCAGACAGTCTGCAAGAGTAGATCATGGTGTCTTGTCAATGATACACAGGAATTTTTCTAGCAGGGATAAGGAGGTGATTATCCCCTTGTATAAGGCAATGGTCAGGCCACACCTTGAGTACTGTATACAGGTCTGGAGGTCTCATTTTAAGAAGGATGTAGAGCTGTTGGAACGAGAAGAAGGGCAGCAAGATTAGTGAACAGAACAAAGGGTTGCTCTGATGAAGAAAGGCTTAAGTTTTGCAAATTACAGTGTCTGGAGACTGGGCACATGCGAGGTGATCTGATTGAAATGTATAAAGCCTTGAATGATTTGAGCCTGCTCAATGCTGATGGGATTCTTCCTCTTGCTCAAAATAATCACCTGAGAGGGCATAAATTCAAATTGAGGAAAGACGGTTCTAGGATAGATGTGTGGAAGTTTGCCTTTAAGCCAGCGAGTGGTTGATTGCTGTAACAAACTTCCATCTGTTGTTGTAGAAGTTGATAGCTTTAATAGATTCAAGGCAGAACTTGACAAACATTTGGAGCGAGGTAATGGGTGAAATAAAGGTTTTTTTTTTTTTTTTTTGGCTGATGCTATGCAAGCTTGCTTTCTTGCACCATGTGCCCTTGCTAATGCTAATAAAGCCTTGAATGGTTTGAGCATGCTCATTGCTGATGGGATTCTTCCTCTTGCTCGGAATAATCATCTGAGAGGGCATAAATTCAAATTGAGCAAAGACAATTGTAGGATAGATGTGCGGAAATTTGCCTTTAGCCAGTGGGTACTTTGTTGGTGGAACAGACTTCCATCCTTTATTGTGGAAGTTTATAGCCTAAATAAATTTAAGGCTCAGCTGGACAGCTATTTCGAACAAACGGAAGGGTGAAATGGGAGTGGTTTTTTTTCTTTTTTTTTTTGGCTGATGCTGCATAAGTTTGCTTTATTGCATCATATGCTTCTACTAATGCTAATGTTTAGTAACTTTTTTTCAAATAAGTTTCAAGTAATTTAATTAAATTTGCATTTTTCAATGTCTATTGATAAGATATTTTCTATATGAAACTTTATAACCATTTTTAGAATTTTAAATTACAGTTGAACCACTGTTTAATGAACTCCTTTATAGCGAATTTTTTTTTAATGTCCCTTGGTAATTACATTTAAAAAAATTCATATAACAAACGGATTAGGAGAGACATAACTGGGTACTCGCTGTTCGCACTTCTAGCCTACAAGCAATTTAGGAAATTAGTGCTGCTGCTGCACGAATTAATAGAGCTATAGGGATTACCATTCTACAACTTTTTTTTTTTTTTTATGTGAACCCACAAACACGAGAGGTATTAGAACCTATAGTACTTAGTACCGTGCTTGGGTTGGAGGTTGAGAAGACGAAAGACGATATTTGTTGACATTGGACTTGAACTTCCGTAGATTGTAATTTTCAGGAAATACGTATGAAGGAAAGTTGTTCCAGAAAACGGCAGTTGAATGAATAAATGAGGAAGATGAAAAGTTGGTTCTGTGGGTTTGAAGTTGGACAGTAAATGGATGTTGGCTGGTGGCGGCACATGTTCGGACTATTTTGAAAGAGAGTGCGGGAATTATAGAAGCCAATTCAGAAGAACAGTGCCCATGGAAGTATCTGTAGAAGAGGCATGCAGCAGAAACAGTACGTCTGTGAGAAAGCGAGTGGAGAGACTCTGTTAGAGATGAATCATTAATTAACCTAACTGCCCTCTTCTGAATGAAATCAAGAAGCCTGATAGAGGTTTTGGGGGCACCACCCCAGATGTGGGAACAATATTCCATGGCAGGGTGGATTTGCGATTTATACAGAGTGAGCAGCTGTTTGGAAGAAAAGTAACGCTGAGAGCGAAAAAGAAAACCAAGTTTTTTAGATGCAGAGGAAGCAATATTTGTAATGTGCTTGTGCCAAGAGAGATTAGAAGTCAGGGTAATCCCCAAAAGAGATATATCATTTTGCCTAGAAATCGGAGTGTCACCAAAGATAAGCATAGGAGCAGAAGAATCCTTTTTGTGAGATATAAGACAAGACCGAGTTTTAGAAGGGTTGAAATCAACTAAGTTGTCTTTGCCCCACTGGAGAATTACCTGAAGATCGGCGTTTAAGGAATTGGTAGCAGATTTTCGAGAAGTTGAAGCTGATTGAGCAGGACAAGGTTTCTCAAAATGGAAAGTGAAATGCAATGTACTATCATTGGCAAAACTGTGGATAGGATTTCCAGTCAATGGAAGAAGGTCATTAATATACAAGAGGAAAAGAGTGGGGGAAAGAACTGAACCTTGGGGGACACCGGCATTAGTGGAGAAGTTAGAAGACAGAGAGCCACCTATCATCACCCTCAGTGAGCGATCAGAGAGAAAACTGGATAACCAATTACTAAAACCAGTTGGCAAACCATAAGATGGAAGCTTGTTTAGAAGACCTTTATGCCAAAGACGATCAAAAGCCTTTGAAATCTCAAGAGCAACTATTTGTGTTTCACAGAACCTTTCCATTGAATTAGTCCATAAATGGGTAACATAAGCCAGAATATCACCAGTGGATCGACACTGAAGGAATCCATACTGGCAATCGTTAATCAGACGGAACGTTTCTAGGTAGTTTAAGAGTTGGCGGTTAATTTATTTCTCCATTACTTTAGAAAGAGTAGAAGTAATTGCAATGGGACAATAATTGGATGGGAGGGATTTGTCACCCTTTTTAGGAACTGGCTGGATATGAGCAAATTTCCAAACAGAAGGAAAACCACCTTCGGAATAAGAAAGTGAAAAAAGGCGGCAAAGAATAGGAGTAAGTTCAGGAGCACAGGTTTTGAAAACAAGTGGAGAAATACCATCAGGACTTGGAGCTTTCTTAGCATCAAGATTCATCAAAATCCTTCTGATATCCTTTTAACTTAAGACCACAGGAGGCATTGAATGGAGCGTGTTGGTAATGGTGGGAGGTGTTTTACCAAGATCATTAATACATGAGCTGAAAGAAAAATGGGATGCTAGCAGGTCAGCTTCATCCTTGGCTGAAGTGACAACAGAACCATCTGGTTTGGACAGAGGTGGGAGCAGAGATGGGCAAAAGTTGCGGCCAATAGCTTTGGCAAGAGACCAGAATGCTCGGCTACCATTAGGGCAAGAAAGAAGCAAGTTTTCTACTCTTAGCCTGTTCAAACTCTAGTTTGGACTGATTAATAACTGCTTTACAATTGTTGCGAGCTTTGGTGTAGGCAGAAAATGAAACTGAAGAATTAGAAACAAGCCAATTACGATATGCAACATTCTTCTCTTGAACAGCCTTAGCACATTTATTGGAAAACCAAGGTTTAGATAAAGGATGAGATTTTAAAGTGGAGTGTGGGATAAAGGATTCCATTCCTGCAAGAATAATTTCACTGACATGATCTGAGCAAACGTTGACATCAGAAGTTTTGAAACAGTAATCTGACCAAGGAAAAGAAGAAAAGAAGTCTCTTAGGTCATCCCATTTTGCATTCTTGTAATGCCAAACAACACGAGGTTGGGAATAGCCATGAGATAAAGGTTCCATTGGAGAAGAGACAATCACCAAGTTTTGATCTGAAATGCCTAAAGGACCTCACTTCGACCGTGTAATTAGAAGGGTTGTTTGTGAGAAAAAGATCAAGCGTATTGGCTGTATGATTAGGATTGTCCGGTATTCTTGTAGGTAAATGAACAATCTATGCTAGGTCATTAGTAATTGCAAAAGCGTCAACTTCTCGACCTGCTGGGTCGGTGCGACTAGAAAATGGAAGCCAGCTGGAGTTGTGAACATTAAAATCACCAAGGAAAATTACCTCACTGTTAGGAAAGTTGGACTGGAGAAAGTCAAGTTGCAAAGAGAGGAAGTCAAAGAGCTCCAAGTGATTAGTGGATTTGGGAGAACGGTAGAGACAACAGATGAATTTTACACAATGAGGTAGAGAGATTTTAAGCCAGGGAAGATCAAAGAGAGGAGATTCCAAATTGCCAAGTCTCTGACAGGAAATATCAGAACGGACATATGCACAAGTACCACCTTTGAGGCGAAAGGAATCATACAGTGAATAATTTGGGTATCTGAGATGAGCAGTAGTTGAATCAACTGATAACTGAGATTCTGTCAGAAAAAGTACATGGGGTTTGGCAGACTGCAAGTGGAAATGGACATCATTGGGATTAGAATTGAGACCACGTATATTTGTGAAATGAATTAGGAAGTGCTTGGGAGGTTTAGATCTTTTCGCAGATAAGCTTGCTCTATTAGTCTGACAATTCATGGTGTATTCAATAGTAAGAAAAAGTGAGTGCGATATGCTGTATGAAGTAATGAAATTTTTGAATATGGCGTACATGTGGTAAGAACTCATAAAAATAGACTGAGAAACACTTTTTTTGGTGGGCTTTTGGATAGAGAAGTATGCGTAGAGGTAATGTCATCTACGAAAAAAGTAGCAATGTAGTGATCTAATGTTCATTCATATGTGCTTTAGCCTGGAATACACGGGTTGAAGGTAAGGGGAAAGTGAACCAATATAACTAAACTCACTTCCTACCATACCTGTTTTTTGATAATTATCAGTATTTCGAAATATTATTATTACAATAAATGACCATGGATTTATGGTTGAAAAAAAGAACTTTAAAATGAGAAGCAAGTACTAGTGTTGCAACTGTGGTCGATGAAGACGAACACAATATTGTCACACTTCAAAGTTAGGATGAACAATCACAGCTCTTTGTTCCCCAAAAATCCAAAGTGAAAAAACAGGAACCAACTAATAAAAGACCAAAACAAAAGCATGACAACAGTTATTTGAATTTTTGCTTTTCATGTGTTGGAAATGAAGGTGCTCCTGATACACAGTGAGTTGTATGTAATAAAATATTAGCAAACAGTTCTTTGGCTCCAGCTAAACTTGTGTTTCATAAGTGTTCCATAAATATATGTGTTCTGTAAATATATTGTGAAATGAAAAGTGTTCCGTGACTAAAAACGTTTGGGAAACGCTGCCTTAAGCAATCAAGTTCAGGATATACGTTTTGCTTTACTGTAACGATCACAATGATAAATTATTTGTATCCTTAGCTAAACACTAAAAAGATATATGCCAACAAGTGATTAGAACTTTTGAGCTACTTATTTATTGCTATTAAAACTCTATGTTCCTCTGCATTACTGGTTACATGCTACAATAGTGTTACGAGTGGTGAGGTGTATCTTACAAAATCACTAGCTAAATTTTAAAAATAAGCTAACGAATATGACAAAGACTATTAACTCTGTTTGTGAAACAGAAAAAACTTATCCATTTGAATTTTGCATTCTGGTGCTTATAATCTGCTTCCCTGACTCGTATAAGTTCTACATGTATGACTGCTATACAAATTGAAGCAGTGTGGCATTAGGTGCAAGTTGCTACTCTAAATGTCTTTCAGGGTAATTCAGAATTTTTTTTTTTTTTTTTTTGTTTTTGCTGGTGCAGCATAAGCCTCAGGCTTCTTTGCACCATATGGCTAATAATAATAAAGGGATGGTTGACTGGCAGAAGTCAGAGGATGGTTATAAAAATGGACCCTCTTACTGTTTTCAATTTTTTTAATGATACTGATGAAAGCATATCAGACATTGTCTAAGTGTGTAGATGATACAAAGGTTGGCAGGATGGATCAGTGTATACTGCAAGACGAATTAGGAAATATTAGACAGATTGTCTGAAATATAAGTTCCTACTCCAGATAGTGAAGAAAGAACTAATGGTAATTGGACAGTCAAACGTGAGCTGTCTGACAGTACAAACAAGCTGCTAGGATGCTGCCACTGATAATACAGGAATTTTCCAGTGGGGATTAGGAGATGATTTTGACTTTGTATAAGGCAATAGTAAAAAAAAAAAAAAAAAAAACCACTTCCACTTCACCCCTCTGTTCGTTCAAAATACCTGTCCAGCTGAGCCTTAAACTTATTTAGGCTATCAACCTCCACTACTAGGGATGGAAGTCTGTTCCACCAACCAACCACCCGCTGGCTAAAGGCAAATTTCCGCACGTCTATCCTACATCTGTCTTTCCTCAATTTGAATTTATGCCCTCTCAGGTGATTATTCTGAGCTAGAGGAAGAATCCCATCAGCATTGAGCATGCTCAAACCATTCAAGGCTTTATACACCTCTATCATATCACCTCGCTGGTGCCTAGTCTCCAGACACTGTAATTTGCAAAACTTAAGCCTTCCTTCGTAAGAGCACCCCTTTGTTCCATTCACTAATCTTGTTGCCCTTCTCTGTACTCGCTCCAGCTGCTCTACATCCTTCTTGAAATGAGGCCTCCAGACCTGTATACAGTACTCTAGATGTGGTCTGACCATTGCCTTTTACAAGGGAATAATCACCTCCTTATCCCTGCTGGAAAAATTCCTGTATATCATTGACAATACTCCATGAGCTACTCTTGCAGCCTGTCTGCACTGCTCAGAGAACTTCATATCTGCCTGCACAACCTTCATATCTGCCTGCATTTCAGAGATGTAGATAGATAGGTGGGTTCACGAAGACTTCAACACAGTTCATCCCACAGGTGCTCAAAGGAATTGAGATCTATGAATCTTTACTGAGCTAGAGAAAGTATCCCAAAATAGGATTCTCTCTCCCCACCCCCCTGCAAGGAAAACTTGGTTTGGAAATTGGAGCATCCTGAAATTAAGCACTTGCAAGGAGACCCAATTGAGTTGTTTAAGGCTCTAAATGCTGATGGCATCTTTACTCTTGCTCAGACAGTGTATGTAATGGGACAAAGTTAAATTAAAAATGATGGCAGCAGGATAAATGTGTAAAAATTTTTCTTCAGCAGAGTAAATGGTTATTGGAATAAATTTCCTTCCGCTCTGTGTTGTGGAAATGGGTAGTTAGAGGAAATGGACAGATGAGGTGGGTATGTGGTTTTTTTTTTTTTCTGTGATCATAGTTTGCCACTGTTAATACTAATGATAACCAAAAAATTATCTGTAGACTTATTTAACGTTTTATGTGGATTGTCTTTTTGGGAAATATTGGCCTTTTGTTTCTGAACAAATCTATAAATAACTAAAGCTTATATATATATATATATATATATATATATATACAGGTCGACTATCACTAATCCAGCAGTGTTGGGTCCTGTGGGGTGCCGGATTAGTGAGTTTGCCGGATCACTGGTGGTTATTTTAGTACATACAGTTTACCACGAGAGGCACTTCCTTTATGCATTGGAACCATGGCTGGGACTACAGGGAAATATGTTACTACTCTGTGCTGGGGCTAAATGTGAGTAGGTTATAATAAAAAATCCAGAAAAACAAGTGGGAATGGCTTGCCAGTGTTTGCGAGTTTGCGCCAACAGCTGATGCAACCAAAACAGTAACGGCAGGTCAGTGCGCCGACCGGGGAAATTTGAAATTACGTTCGTGGAAATTATGTCCAAATTAGCGGTGGAACTCGATTACCGGTGGCCGGATTAGAGATGGTCGACCTGTATATATTTCGCTTTATTTTATTATTTATTATTTTTTTTTTCAGAACTATAACTCAGTGTATTATAAATGAATATGGAACCCTATGAAAGTGCATGCAGATAAACATTTAAGCCTTTCTTCGCAGATAAGCAGTGAAGCCAGGGGCTCGCATCTGGTGAGTATGGGTGTAGCACATCCAGGGTCCTGAGCTGGATATCATCATTCTTCTCTTTCTTGGTGATTCCTTTCTACCTCTCTATCAGGGTAACCGTGGAATGTTTTTTTTTGGCTGGTGCAGCATAAGCCTCAGGCTTCCTTGCACCATATGGCTAATAATAATAATAATAAATAAGCCTATTTAGTTGATAACTGTCAAATTCTCGCCATCCATTACCATTCAAACTTATTCATTCTACCAACTGATTTTGTTTATTTTTATTTTTTGGTAGAACATCTGCTTTTTGGAGAAGATTCCATCTCTACAAGCTGGCCTCTGAATAAAGACTGGAAACTAGCAAATGGACATAGGAAGCACCGTTACTTTTGGCAATATAATTTACAGTCGAAAGGTCCAAAAAGAATAACAGTACCACTTTGTTCTGAAATTAATGACCCTCACATCTTGGATGTTACAACTGATCCAGTTTTTAGTACTGCTTGTAAAGCAGAAGGATTAAAACATTCTGGAAAAGCAAGACGTGGAGATGGCAATGATTTAACTCCAAATCCATTTAAGCTTTTTAATATTGGTATGGAATTAAAGAACATGGATAAATTGACTACAAATAAAGTTCCATTTGAGGCATCTTTTATCAACTGGCCACTATCCAAGAAAGTGAAAAACAAGTTAGCATCTAGGTAATGGATTTAATTTAATATACTTTTCAGTTTTGAAGGTCAATAGCAAAATTTTGATAAAAATTTTGCTATTGACTTTAAAATAATTTAAATTAATTTGAATCAAAATTTTGCTTTGTATTAAATCATAAATTAAATTTATCTGATAGTTATTTTGTAATGCAATTATTATTTTTATATTACTCTGAACTTCAGAGATTATAATTATTGAATTTATTCCTCAGTTTTATACTCTTTCTGTCTATTACTGGTCGCACTTACTGTTAGAACATTTATTACTACTGATGTAACTATATACAATCAGGAGCAGATTAAGTCGGTTGAGGCCCCGGGCGCAGAAGAAAATATTGGGCCCCTTAAAAAATAGACAGAGACAGGGAAAATAAAAATACATGTTAACCATTTTTTTAAATAAATAAAAAACATTATGTACTATTAATGTTTTTTCCAATAAAATTTGAATATAATATATGTATAATATAATTAATAATAGCATAATAATAATCAAAAAGTTTTGAACTAATATGTTCAACTAATTTGTTGGTGTTTTGCGTGGGCCCTTCAGAAGTCGGGGCCCAGGGCGTGCGCCAGGTGCACCTGCCGTTAAATCCGCCTCTGTATACAGTCAATATACATGTGAAGTTTAGTCAATTTCTGCAGATGTTTGAATTATGAGGTCTACCAGTTTTTGCTTTGCATATTGATACTATCCGACACTGACCAACTGTATTTAAAAACTAGTACCGCTGAATCTCTGTTTATATAAAATTGTATAAATAAATTTAAAAATTGTTTAATTAAAATTTTAAAATATAAAAAATTGTATAAATAAAATTAAAATGTAGTAGTAGAGGCATTTGATGCAAGAAAGTAACTGTATGAGCTTATGTAGCATCAGCCAACTTCCACAACAACAGATGGAAGTTTGTTCTAGCAATCAACTACCCACTGGCTAAAGGCAAATTTCTGCACATCTATCTACAACTGTCATTCCTCAATTTGATTTTATGCCCACTCCGGTTTGTAATCTGCACAAGCAGAAGAATCCCATCAGAATTGGGCCTGTTCAACCCATTTAAGACCTTATACACCTCAATCAGATCAACTCGCAGATGCCTAGTCTCCAGATGCTGCAACATCTGGAGACTAGGCATCTGCGAGTCTCCAGATGCTGCAACTTGCAGCACTTAAGCCTGCAGAACTGGGCAAGAACACTCCTTTGTTCCCCTCACCAATCTTGTTGCCTTTCTCTGTACTCACTCAAGGAATTCTACATCCTTCCTAAAATGAGGCCTCCAGACCTGTATACAGTACTCTAGGCTTGGCCTGACCATTGCCGTATAGAAATGGATAATCACCTCCTTTTCCCTACTAGCAAAATTCCTGTATATCATTGATATGATCCCATGACCTACTCAGGCAGCCTGTCTGCACTGCTCAGAAAACTTCAAATCTGACTGCAAAATTACTCCCAGGTCTTTTGCATTTTCTACCACCCTGAGTGTAGTACCACACAGTTGGTACATTTCTTTGGGGTTACTTCTACCCACATGCAGTACTTTGCATTTGTTAATGCTAAACTTCAGTTGCCACTTCTCAGCCCATTTGACCAACTTATCTAGATCCAGTTGAAGTAGCACATTGCCATTACTGTCATTAACAACCCTGCCAACCTTTGTATCATCTGCATACTTGGACATTAAGCCTGATATACTTTCGTCAACAGGGCGGGTGCTATCATTAAGCCAACTAGGCAGTCGCCTAGTCCACAGACCTCAGAGGAGTGTAGTACTGACCTCATCTTATACTTCCCTTGGAGTTTTGGGGCCCCTGATTTAATGATTTGCCTAGAGCACCAGTTGCTGGTGACTAATATAGTGCCGCCCCTGTTTGTCAATATCATTGATAAATATACAAAATAACAGTGGGCCCAACACCAAACCCCGAGGGACTTCACTAATAACATTAGTTCATGAAGTGCAGCGTCCATTGATTACCACTCTCTGTCATCTCCTACTTAACAACCCTTTTATCCATTGTAGCAACTTGCCCTTAATACAATACTGCTCCAATTTTTACAGTAGTCTACAACATCATGAACTTTTGCCTCTGGTAGACATACTCTGGTCTTATTCCACCTATCATTTTTACACAATATACAGTCCATTCCGGTTATTTGGGACACATCGGGACTAGTGCATTTTGGCCCGATTAAGCGGCTGCCCCAATTATCTGAAGTTTCACGTAAATAGTTAAAAATACAATGAACCCCCCCCCACCCTTTACAATTGATTCACTGTACAATCAAAAATCACGTTATGACAAACTCACCATAGTAAAGTACCGTTCACCATACGATGGGTAGTAAGCGCCGGTCATTGTGATCAATTTTGTGAATTGAATTTTAATTCTATTAAACAGCGATTCTAATTAGCGAAAATAGGAGGAATATTATCTATAGGCTATAAAAGTAAAGATATATTAAGCACAAATTTATCCTTTATTACCTTACCAATTAAAAAATTAAATGATACGTGAAAATCGGAATAATTAATACGTACTGTAATATGTACAAACGAATTAGTTGACATTTCTGTGTTCACTGATGTTTGTGGGTGGGAGTTAAAATTTAAAACAGTAAAAAGATAAGCAATCAATAAAAAGAACACGGCACACACAAATTGCAAGTAACACAATACGATTAAATAGGAATGAAGAGAAGATCTGAAAATTAATTTTTTTATATGATTGAAGATTTCATGGAAATGTAAACACATTTCATCATAATAACCCACAGAATTCCAGCTGTCAGTATTATCGCAAATTCAGTAAGATCGCATTTACTGTCCATTTATGATAGATTTCACTAACAGAAAAGCCCAATAAACAGGTGACTGCTAATTGTTTTTATTGTTTTATGGTTGTGACCTCCAGAATTTCGACGGAACAACGTGGTACCGCCGGAGACAATCATAGGGTAATCTCCAGTGCTGCAGTCTCCTGTCCCGAATAAACGGTATGCTATCCCAATTAAGCGAAGTAAACCTGGCTATTTTCTCGATTGGTTTCTGTTTTTTAAGATTTGCCCCAAATAAATGTCTGCCCCGATTAACCGGTGGCCCAAATAACCGGAATCCACTGTATTACCTGTTTCCCTGACAATAGAATCACCGACAATAATTAGCTCCTGTGGGACCAACGCATTCTGCTTTGGAGATTGCCGCTGTGTTGCCTGATGCACAGTATTGAGTTCTGGCATTGAGTTGGGCAGCTGAGAGCATGATGGGTCCCCCACTTTAATACCTTTTGAGGGCATCTACCCTACTCTTCAATCTCTTGCCCATTAGAATGCTGAGTTGGCACTGAATTTCTTGGCGCTCTCTGCACCTGGCACACAAAAGGATATCCTCCTTGGCTAGATCATGTCCTGTTCCAGAAAGTATCGCAAACATTTCACAAGTTGCACATTTTTTTAGGCTGTGATGCATTGGAGAATGCCCCCCACCCCGGTTTCACCCAAGTCACAGCATTCCTGCTACTTTGTTGCCATTGCTTTGCTGCTCTAGTCTGGGGCATGATACCCAATTGAATACTATTGATTAACAATGAAAATTAATTTAATTAATTAATTTAATTAATTAATCATCAGTACTACACTATCTAATAGATTCTTAAATTCAGTGATATGTATTACAGCATCTAGTTTTACGTTAGAGCTACCTAGTTACCACAATTAAAAATTTGAATTCTCTATCACTCACTCTATACTATTATAGAGTGATAGATTTGAATGAAACAACAGTTTTGCATACATTAAGTATTAACCTACAAAATTTCTATCTAAATTAAAAATAAAAATAACCAGCATAACTAGAACTATAAAGGACAGTTAAGTAAATAAAATGGCAATGCACTTATGATTTTTTGGAGCTTGTAATTCACAGCTTTTACTTGTAATGGCAGTCAATGCCCTCTCGTATAATATTGCTGTACATTTAAAATACTGTAGAGATAAAACATAAAACAGTTACTTTTGACACAGTGTCTTGCAGAACCTAATCATCTTCTATCTGGCAGCCTTCCTAATACCTGTGTGATATGCAGACATGACCATGCATGTTCATTTTGGCACTTAATTGACTAAATTTGTCACAACGTGGTATCACCAATTCAAAGATAGGTGAATAAGAGTTCTCCTGTCTCTCTTAATTAATGCGCGCCTCCGTAGCCAGATGGGAAGGAGCAGCAGTGCGTAGCACACGCTTCTTGATTAGACCGGGGTTCGAGCCCGTCACCACCAAATATGGAGGATGCGGAAAGGTCAGGGAATGACCACCGCATATCCTGGAGCAATATGGCCTTAGTTGCTAATGCTCCTAAAAACCAAATAACAAACAAACATCTCTTAATTAACTGTTTTCCACAATAAATATATATTGCTTCAAATCAATATTTTTGTTTCTTGTCATTTTTCATGACCAGTGATAGATGAGTGGAGGTTTTTTGCTGAGTGGTGATCCTCAGCATATATAAGATATAATATACAGAGATAATTGTTGGCATAACCAACAATTAACTCTGTGTATCATATTCTTAAAATTGTAAAGTATTGTCATATTTCAGTTCTAAAGTAAATTTTACAAAGCTATAGTTTTAGATATCCTTGTTTTGTTCTCTGTGGAAGGCGGTATCTCTCTCTCTCTCTCTCTCTCTCTCTCTCTCTCTCTCTCTCCCCCCCCCCCCTAATTCTTCTATGACTAAGTTTGGCAACTGCTGGTCCCTCAGTCAGCCCTCACCTCTATTTTTACATGATTTTATTGAAAGTAAAGGTAATGTTATTTAAACATAAATTTATGGTCTAGCATATGTCAAAAATATCCTGAATCCTAATATTTTAGGATTCTAGATATTTTTGACATACCACATAAAATAAATATAATTTTACGTGGTATTGCCTGTGTTAATGGAATGCACATATTGACATGTTCCTGCTGGTTGTGTAATATGTAATGAATCACTTATAATCAGTTTGTTACTCTTTTTATCTAGATTGGAGACAAACAACATTTATTTTATCAAATTGTTCTTCTCTTCCATGAAATAAGCACTTGTTAGTTCAGTAAATAACATATGCAGTACAGAAAATTTGATTGTAAAGGATAGTTATCAGTGCCTCCAGTTCTATTCAATCAACTGCCCCTCTATGTCCAAAATTAATTTAAGCATAGTATATATAACATATTTGTAATCATAAGTATGACTGTTCACAAGGTTCCCTTTTATTACACACTGGTTGAGCTGCCCAAGCTCCCTTAATAAGCTGTTTCATTGTATTTGTATTAAATTCAGAATAAAAAGAGTCGCTTGTAAGTAGCCTTGTTGAGTGGCAACAAATTTTAAAGTATAATACAAGCAGTTAAGCATTTATGAGACAAATATTTAATTTCTAAAATGAATAACTATTATGGCCACTCCTTAAACCTGAAGTGTATATATTGATATTATCATGAAAAGTAAACAGAACAATTTTTCTCTTATAGCACATTAAATAAAAGATCAATTAAGCAGTAGAGCATTAGCATCTCAAATGGCTGAATCTTTATAATTACATAGCTCATAATTCTGTTGTTGTTGTTATTTGGTTTTAAGGAGCATTAGCAACTAAGGCCGTATTGCTCCGGGGATATGCAGTGGTCATTCTCTGACCTTTCCGCATCCTCCGTATTTGGTGGCTCACGGGCTTGAACCCCGGTCTAATCAAGAAGCGTGTGCTACGCACTGCTGCTCCTCCCCAACTGGCTGCTACGGAGGCGTCTCATAATTCTGTAGATTTACAACAGAGAATTTTTTACTTGATTTGATACTTCTTTGTTTCACCATCATAATGTAGTTGATGACAAAAAGTTTCTTTATCTTTTTTGCAAAAACACTTTCTACAAAAACTTTCTTTTCAGAAAAAAAAAAAAAAAACTGTGTTAAAATTGGATATATATATTTTTTTAATTTTGAATTTTTATATATTTTGTTAACAAATTTGCTGTCAGTTGTGCTGTGTATCCGTGTTGCAAAATAGAAACATGGGATAACAGCATTATTGTCTGATATGTGCAGTCATTTCATAATACTTGTGTAGCGTGAAGATAATTAACATCTTTCAGTGAGATGCCAAAAAAAAATACAATGTAAAATTTCAGAAGACATATACCTAAGATTTTGCATTTATTGTAAAACCATGATTGCCTTGGGTACTATATGTAGATGTGTTTTTTTCAATATGCAATGGGGAACACAATGTAATTGAATTTTCTGTAAACAAATAAGCATGACACTATGCAGTGCATAGAATGAAATACAAAAATAGATGTAAGTGTAAGTGTATTTAGGGTCAAGCGGCACCAGGGGTTTCCCCCACGTAGTTTACATTGTGGTGTTACAGTACACTGTAAATGCCAGAGATTTAAAAGTGTGTGGGTCTTGGATCGTTTAGTGTCATGTACCGTTGTTCTTCTGGTCATTTAGCAGCTAAACCCCAATTGGGGGCCCAACGTTGCCCCACTTACATCCCGTGGAGGCAGACCAGGAACCCAGTAGCTAATATGCACTCTGGTAGGTCCTGCTACCTAATTTCCTGAGATTTTGGTGGCTAGGACCTAAAAAAAAAAAAAAAAAAAAAACAAACATGGGGGCACTTAAGTTTAGAAAAGCCAGGAGAGGTTAATATGGTTCAGTTTTCAGTTTAGAAATCGTTAATTTTGATTAGTTATGTGGGGTTTACGCTGGCGTATTAGTCAGAGTAGGGGGAAGAGACTGAAGACTGCGAGGAAAGACAGAAGTATGGGGCCGATAGGGAAGGCAACCCCAGATGGTCAGTAAGGCATGCCCATGCCTCACCAGGCGAAATATATGGGGTGGTAGGGGAGGGAGGAAACAGGAAGACCATCTCCTCCCCCCCTGCCAGGGATAGGAAAAAAGGTACCAGGCAAGGGACCTGGTAGAGATCGCCATTTGGCTACATGGCAGTGAGGCTGCATCAGTCGTAGTGTAGTCATAAGTTCGGTAGTAGAGTCACTTCTGGGATAGTGTCCCGTCCAAGTTGAATGCCTTCATTTTTGGTTCTCTATCTTCATTCATTATATTTGTCAGTTTCACTTAGGTCTCATATTTGTTGGTACATAGGCAGGGTTTCTTGGTAGACAAGCTAGTAGCTTCCACATAATTTTCATTCTGGGGTGTGTCCTAAAGGATGTTTTGATTTGTTATCTGGCTGGTCGTCTTTCACTCCTGGTGTATTGCATATAGTGTTCTCCTTCTTGAGAAGCGTTCTTGAGCGAAGTTGGTCAGGGCTCTGTATTCCTCCTCTGAATCCAGTAGGTGAAACTCTTGCCCTCTGGGGAGGTATCTTATACTCGTGATTAGAATGCACCTGAGATCCTCGTATTGCGGAAAGTCGTACATGAGGTGTTCCCAGGTTTCGATCTCTCCACATGTACAGCATGGGTCCTCTACAAGGGCGAAGTCAATTAACTTTGCGTTAAAGGGGCCGTGTACAGTTAGCAAGTATGTTGTTTGCAACCCCGGAAAGAACCAAGTAGGTGATTTTGGATAGATTTTTTTCAAGTTGCGGTAAGAACTTGTGGGTGATTGCTCCTTTTGTTGTTTCTGCCCACCTGTCCTGCCACACCTGCAGCAGGTGAGACTGAAGCTAGATCTTTTCTGCCTTATGGTTGTTTGTTGGGTCTATTGTAAATTCCAAGAAAGTGGTGGTTATATTCCCTTCGATAAGTAGCGATTTCAAGATCAAGTGGAAGTACTGCTGCTATCACCTGAAGTGCTGGGTTACTCACCGTTCTGCAGGCACAGGTGGTAGTGAGGAGGATAGTGGGTTGAATTGCATCCAGGGTTCTCTTATTTATGACCAAGGCAGTTTTGTCATACCAGATTGCTGAAGCATATGTAATTATTGGGAGGAAGGTTGTCTTGTAGTATAAGGCTAGGGTACGCTTTTTGATGTTTGAATAGATGTTTGAATTTATAGTAAAAATGATATCAATACATGCCAAATGTTTATTAGCATTTTTTGTCATTGAAAATGTAATCTTCTGAGTTGTGCTGATCATGCAAGTCTGTTATTTAGAATTATGTTTCTGATAGTGAAATAGCAAAAAAAATAATAGTTTTGAAAAACGAAAACAACAGGTATTGTTAGTGAAATTGCATGGGTAGGAGAAGAAGAGGTAGTAATAGGCCTGAAAAATGGACCACTCCAATTGCTACAAATGAAAGTGAACGAAGTGATTCCCATTGTGGTGTCCTTTTTTAATATAAAAATATCTTCAAATTGAAAGCATCTTTCTCTCAGCGTCAGCATTGGTACAACATTAGATAGCTTTTCAACAACCATGTGTGAAACGTGGGATTCCTTCAAAAAACTGTGTAATGCAACTGTTATGATAAGCCTAAAATTTGGGGTAGCAAGTATATTAGAAAAGGAGATTGAGCACTTGGTGGTAATGAGCTGCTCTTTTAGTCCTATTAATTTGTGTGCAGAAAATGGAGCTGCATGCCTTCCTGCGAAAGTAGATGATACTTGGTGGAGATATTGCAGAAATTTCAACTTGTGTGTGAATATTGGTTAAACGTGACTTTTTTTTTTTTTTTTATTGTGAACCCCAAACACGAGAGCAGTGGTGGGATTCAAATAATTTAACAACCGGTTCGCTGCCCTAATGATCGCTCTAAGTATAAAAAACTATATACCAAAAGGTAGTTTATTATTTCATGCAGTTAATACTTAAATAAAAACAATAAAAAAAAGGTCCACAAAACTAGATTATGTTATAAGAAAGAGTTTTAAAATATTAATGAAAAAATATTAAATAATACCTGAAAAAAAACAATAAAACTGTTATTTAAGATATTTCCATATTGCTTCTTGATTGGCGTCCTCACTTGCAATTTTCTTCGCTTTTATCCGAGCATCATGGGCTGAGTGATTTATTCTTATCCACTGTAGGAGTAGGATCCCATTCCTTTAGAGGTAGGCCGATTAGACTAATAGTTATTGTGTTTGATATATTCAAAACAGTTAGGCGACTTCTCTTCTTTGAACATATCATGTTCATCTTTGAAAAAACCCCTTTCCGCTTCTGCTGAACTTACAGCAATTGTTCTGACAATATTTTTAGCTCTTTGAATGCTTTCAGGAATTGCATAATTCTGGGAATTTTTTAAAACGTTTTCCACGAAATCTCGATAATCATTAATATCAATTTGGTAATTAAAAATGTCATTAAATACGAGCAATTGTTCTTCAGCTGCTTTCCATGGACCTAGTACTTCTTCAATATTCCAGTAATCTGGTTCCAAAAAATTGAGGAAGCCCAGCAAATTGATGATTTTATACAAATTTTATATTTTTTATATTTTCGAAAGTAATTAATTCATCAGCTTTTTTTTTTGTATGAACCCTTTTCCTTTCCAAGCATTTGAAATGCTTTAATAGATCTTATCACGAGTTTTTTCAGCCTTTATTATGTCTATATTTCTTGCTTGCAGTGCATTTGAAAGAAGAGAAATTTCGTTTAAAATATCAATCATCAATGCCAAATCAGTTATAAAATATTTTCAAGACAGGGAGCCATACCTAAGTATTTTTTTTATTTGAATAAAAATAGTGGTGTAGCACTGGATAAGCGCGCCACACAGCTAGGGTTGACCTTACACTACAGTCAGCCCATCTTAGTCCCAAAACTCTACCAATCTTTATAATTTCAATTCCAATTGTTCGGATATTTTGGAAAGTTCAATTTGGTTCTTATTGGATGGATGAAAAATAGTATATATCTTATCAATAAATATTTTAAAATGATTTACTTGCTTTATTTCCTTTATCAAATAATCTAAAACAAGATGGAGGCGATGAACAGTGCCATATTATTATGTTTGGAAACTCTTGCAATCCTAGTGCTCACTCCAGATTTTCTCCCAAGCATAACGCTGGCACCATCGGAGCAAAATCCTATTAAATTTTTTTCTAGGTAGTTCTTAGTAAGCCCAACATTATTTAAACTTTCCATAACTGAAGAACGTATTGTCTCTTATATTGAACATATTGTCCAATTCAACTAGTTCAACGAAAATTGCTGGTGATGTAACTGAATCCTCAACTTTTAAGAAAAGTATAATAATTGGTTTGCAGAATATCATTGAAGCTTCGTCAGTAATCAAACATATTTTCAGATTATTTTCAATAATTTAATTAAATATTTCTTTTTTAATTTACTTTGCAATGAAATCAACTACTTTCACAGCAGTTTTACAAGAATGTAATCCTATTCCTATATCTAATCCATTTTTAATTTGCACTTCTATCTCATCTTTATGTCTGAAAACGGTTTACATCTTTTTGCCAGTCTGTAAACTGTATTAAATACTCTACAAGTAGCACTTAAATATTTTTCATTCATCGTATCTATTACTTTTGTTATTGAATCCTGCTCACATTGTTTTAAGTTTTCTTTACAAATGTTGAGCTTTTGATGAAAAATGTTCTTTCATTTTGTTCCTTAGAGAAGCTTGTTGTACCTCTTTATTTTTCCCTGATGCCTCAATTTAAAAACATTTCCATTCTTTTGACACTTGAACACTTTTCTCTTTTATAAAGTCATATCAATACTCGCAAAACTTAACCCCGGTGGCTCACATCTGGTGATTATGGGCTTGGCACACCTAGGGTCCTGAGCTGAATATCATCATTCTTCTCTTTCTTGGTGATTCCCTTCTACTTTTGACTCTCTCTCTCTCTCAGGGTTACTCGGAAACTTTTTCTTTTTTTTTCCTGGTGCAGCATAAGCCTCAAGCTTCCTTGCATCATATGGATATTAATATTATTAATAATAATAATAACCTAACGTTTTGTTAAAAATTACCAGTCCATCATATTTTTCTTTAAAATTCTTATATTGTTGCACTGTCCAGCATTCAGGAAGATTATTTTCAATTTTGGAGTTGTTATCGTTTTTTATTTCAATAATTGACGTGCTGCTTTCTTCAAGTTGGAGTGGTTGTGCTTGTGACTGTTTTGTACCATTCAAGGCCAATTCTGATACAACAAATTCTGATTTTGGTTTCTTATTGAAAAAATCTGTCAAACCTGTATTGAAAAAATCTGTCATGTTTTATTTTAATATATTATAGAGCAGGAGCGGATATGTGCCTATATATGTGAATATTTTTACAGGTTCTGTCCACGTGTGGTCATATCATAAACTTTTATAAACAAAGCACTGTGCTTATACCATTGATAAACAACAGTTAAAAATGTAGTATTTCATCAAAGGTATAATGAGTTTTATGAAATGAATAAATAAATATTACAAGCATAGTTTCGTCTAATTTTTTTCACCTATGAACGGAATAAACATTACTACGGGCACTTGGAATACGCTGTTGCATAGATGAACCTTAAAAAAGTGTAGGGAATGTAAATTTATGATTTCCATATTGGGTGGCTGCCCAGGCGCCCACTTTAGAGAGAACCCTGTTCCATTTTAACAACCGGTACGCCGAACTAAACAAAAAATTAGGTATCGGTTCTGCCGAACCGGTGCGAACCGGCTGAATTCCACCACTGCACGAGAGGTATTAGAACCTATAGTACTTAGTACCTTGCTTGGGTTGGAGCTGGAGAAGACAAAAGAAGATATTTGTTGACATTGGACTTGAACTTCTGTAGACTGTAATTTTCAGGAAATACGTAAGAAGGAAGGTTGTTCCAGAAAATGGCAGTTGAATGAATAAACGAGGAAGATGAAAAGTTGGTTCTGTGAGTTTGGAGTTAACTGGGTACTCACTGTTCGCACTTCTGGCCTACAGGCAATTTAGGTAATTAGTGCTGCTGCTGCTGCTGCACGAATTAATAGAGCTATAGGGATTACCATTCTACAACTTTTTTTTTTTTATGTGAACCACAAACACGAGAGGTATTAGAACCTATAGTACTTAGTACCGTGCTTGGGTTGGAGGTTGAGAAGACGAAAGAAGATATTTGTTGACATTGGACTTGAACTTCTGTAGATTGTAATTTTCAGGAAATACGTATGAAGGAAGGTTGTTCCAGAAAACGGCAGTTGAATGAATAAATGAGGAAGATGAAAAGTTGGTTCTGTGGGTTTGAAGTTGGACGGTAAATGGATGTTGGCTGGTGGCGGCACGTGTTCGGACTGTTTTGAAAGAGAGAGAGCGGGAATTATAGAAGCCAATTCAGAAGAACAGTGCCCATGGAATTATCTGTAGAAGAGGCATGCAGCAGAAACAGTACGTCTGTGAGAAAGCGAGTGCAGAGACTCTGTTAGAGACGAATCATTAATTAACCTAACTGCCCTCTTCTGAATGAAATCAAGAAGCCTGAGAGAGGTTTTGGGGGCACCACCCCAGATGTGGGAACAATATTCCATGGCAGGGTGGATTTGCGATTTATACAGAGTGAGCAGCTGTTTGGAAGAAAAGTAACACTGAGAGCGAAAAAGAAAACCAAGTTTTTTAGATGCAGAGGAAGCAATATTTGTAATGTGCTTGTGCCAAGAGAGATTAGAAGTCAGGGTAATCCCCAAAAGAGATATATCATTTTGCCTAGAAATCGGAGTGTCATTAAAGATAAGCATAGGAGCAGAAGAATCCTTTTTGCGAGATATAAGACAAGACTGAGTTTTAGAAGGGTTGAAATCAACTAAGTTGTCTTTGCCCCACTGGAGAATTACCTGAAGATCGGCATTTAAGGAATTGGTAGCAGATTTTCGAGAAGTTGAAGCTGATTGAGCTGGACAACGTTTCTCAAAATGGAAAGTGGAATGCAATGTGCTATCATCGGCAAAACTATGGATAGGATTTCCAGTCAATGGAAGAAGGTCATTAATAATCAAGAGGAAAAGAGTGGGGGAAAGAATTGAACCTTGGTGGGACACCGGCATTAGTGGAGAAGTTAGAAGTCAGAGAGCCATCTACCATCACCCTCAGTGAGCGATCAGAGAGAAAACTGGATAACCAATTACTAAAAACAGTTGGCAAACTATAAGATGGAAGCTTGTTTAGAAGACCTTTATGCCAAACACGATCAAAGCCTTTGAGATGTCAAGAGCAACTACTTGTGTTTCACCGAACCTTTCCATTGAATTAGTCCATAAATGGGTAATATAAGCCAGAATATCACCAGTGGATCGACACTGACGGAATCCATACTGGGGATCGTTGATCAGATGGAAGGTTTCTAGGTAGTTTAAGAGTTGGCGGTTAATTGATTTCTCCATTACTTTAGAAAGAGTAGAAGTAATTGCAATGGGACGATAATTGGATGGGAGGGATTTGTCACCCTTTTTAGGAACTGGCTGGATATGAGCAAATTTCCAAGCAGAAGGAAAAACACCTTTGGAATAAGAAAGTGAAAAAAGGCGGCAAAGAATAGGAGTAAGTTCAGGAGCACAGGTTTTGAGAACAAGTGGAGAAATACCATCAGCACCTGGAGCTTTCTTACAATCAAGATTCATCAAAATCCTTCTGATATCCTTTTGACGGAAGACCACAGGAGGCATTGAATGGAGCGTATTAGGAATGGTCGGAGGTGTTTTACCAAGATCATTAATACATGAGCTAGAAGAAAAATGGGATGCTAGCAGGTCAGCTTTATCCTTGGCTGAAGTGACAACAGAACCATCTGGTTTGGACAGAGGTGGGAGCAGAGATGGGCAAAAGTTGCGGCCAATAGCTTTGGCATGAGACCAGAATGCTCGGCTACCATTAGGGCAAGAAGCAAGTTTTCTACTCTTAGCCTGTTCAAACTCTAGTTTGGACTGATTAATAACTGCTTTACAATTGTTGCGAGCTTTGGTGTAGGCAGAAAATGAAACTGAAGAATTAGAAACAAGTCAATTACGATATGCAACGTTCTTCTCTTGGACAGCCTTAGCACATTTATTGGAAAACCAAGGTTTAGATAAAGGACGAGATTTTAAAGTGGAGTGTGGGATAAAGGATTCCATTCCTGCAAGAATAATTTCACTGACACGATCTGAGCAAACGTTGACATCAGAAGTTTTGAAACAGTAATCAGACCAAGGAAAAGAAGAGAAGTCTCGCAGGTCATCCCATTTTGCATTCTTGTAATGCCAAACAATACGAGGTTCGGAATAGCCATGAGATAAAGGTTTCATTGGAGAAGAGACAATCACCAAGTTGTGATCTGAAGTGCCTAAAGGACCTCTCACTTCAACCTTGTACTTAGAAGGGTTGTTTGTGAGAAAAAGATCAAGCGTATTGGCTGTATGATTAGGATTGTCCGGTATTCTTGTAGGTAAATGAACAATCTGTGCTAGGTCATTAGTAATTGCAAAAGCCTCAGCATCTCGACCTGCTGGGTCGGTGTGACTAGAAAACGGAAGCCAGCTGGAGTTGTGAATGTTAAAATCACCAAGGAAAATTACCTCACTGTTAGGAAAGTTGGACTGGAGAAAGTCAAGTTGCAAAGAGAGGAAGTCAAAGAGCTCCAAGTGATTAGTGGAGTTGGGAGAACGGTAGAGACAACAGATGAATTTTACACAATGAGGTAGAGAGATTTTAAGCCAGAGAAGATCAAAGAGAGGAGATTCCAAATTGCCAAGTCTTTGACAGGGAATATCAGAACGGACATATGCACAAGTACCACCTTTGAGGCGAAAGGAATCATACAGCAAATAATTTGGACATCTGAGATGAGCAGTAGTTGAATCAACTGATAACTGAGATTCAGTCAGAAAAAGTACATGGGGTTTGGAAGACTGCAAGTGGAAATGGACATCGTTGAGATTAGAATTGAGACCACGTATATTTGTGAAATGAATTAGGAAGTCCTTGGGAGGTTTAGATCTTTTCGCAGATAAGCTTGCTCTATTATTTTGACAATTCATGGTGTATTCAATAGTAAGAAAAAGTGGGTGGGACATGCTGTATGAAGTAATGAAATTTTTGGATATGGCGTACATGTGGTAAGAATATACCCAGATCCTTGACATAACGTGGCCTCGACAATGCTCCCCGCATACACACTACTCGGACTCCCTCCAGTCACTATCTGGCAGAGTAGAGGTAGCAAGATTATACACTAGCTGATCCGGAAGCTTCCTAGAGAGTTACCAATAGGTTCAGTCAGGTGTACTAACTAGCTGCCGGCCTGCGAACACCATTTTAGAGCTGTACCCTCGAAATGTAAGGAATATTGGATCTCGCCACGACATTCATCATAACATCAAAAATCATCAATCATACTGCATGATGGAAGAGATAGGGAAGGGTTGGCCGGAACTTAGCTCTAGAGACTAAACATGGGTTCCACCACTTCAAGCCTCCAATAAGCAAAGTGGTGGTATTTCACCGGTTGATGAGAGTCATCTACCACCTAGTACTGCCTGGTAACATAGAGGGGCGGCGTTCCTCCATGTGGTGTGGGCGCCACACCTCGACCCCTGCTTACGTTGGTTCACACCTGGGTGGTCACCCACCATGTACTAGTGCATGAAGGTTATACCCAGGATTACTAACAGTCCCACCATCGTGAAGGTGCAAGCAGAGGATTTGGCTGTCATAGACCGTCCGGATTTTGCCGAAATTGGGTCCACTTTGACTTGAGTGTCACCCGAATATCAGTTCCATCAGCGTTTTAGACTCCCGGGTAGCAAGAACAGCTTGTCTGGCATATCTGAGAGAATGTCTGTGACAACCTCAAGGACCTGGTGTATTTGTGGTGTATTCAATAGTAAGAAAAAGTGGGTGGGACATGCCGTATGAAGTAATGAAATTTTTGGATATGGCGTACACGTGGTAAGAATATACCCAGATCCTTGACATAACATTGCCTCAACAATGCTTCCCGCGTACACACTACTTGGACTCCCTCCAGTCACTATCTGGCAGAGTAGAGGTAGCAAGATTATACACTAGCTGATCCGGAAGCCTCCTAGAGAGTTGTTACCAATAGGTTCGGTCCGGTGTACTAACTAGCGGCCGGCCTGCGAACACCGTTTTAGAGCTGTACCCTCGAAATGTAAAGAATATTGGATCTCGCCACGACGTTCATCCTAACCTCAAAAGTCATCAGTCATACTGCATGATAGAAGAGATGGGGAAGTGTTGACCGGAACTTAGCTCTGGAGACTAACTCTGGATTAGCTCTGGATACTTCGAACACTTCAAACCTCCAATAAGCAAAGTGGTGGAATTGCACCTGTTGATGATAATTATCTACCACCTAGTATTGCCTGGTAACACAGAGCAGCGGCATTCCTCCATGTGGTGTGGGCTCCACACCTCGATCACTGCTTACATTGGTTCACAACATGGGTGGTCACCCACAGTGCGCTTGTGCATGGAGGTTATTAGTATTAGTAATGGCCGCATGGTGCAAGAAAGACTATGGCTTATGCTGCACCAGCCAAAACAAAAAAAACCCAGAAATCTCAATAAAATAATGATATATAAAAAATAATAAAAATAATAATAATTAATAAAAGAAAAGGAAATTAAACCTATCATCCTATGTGCTTCCCTCATATGAAGGTACTATCCAGATGACCTTTGAATTTCCCCAAACTCAGCGTCTACCACCCATGTAGGCAACTTATTCCAGTAATTTGTAACTCGCTGGCTAAAATAAGGATTATTCAGGATTACTTAAAGTCCCACCATCGTGAAGGTGCAAGCAGAGGATTTGGTTGTCACAGGACGTCCAGACTTGGCTGATATTGGGTCTAGCGGCCAGCCTGCGAACACCGTTTTAGAGCTGTACCCTCAAAATGTAAGGAATATTGGATCTCGCCACGACGTTCATCATAACTTCAAAAGGCATCAATCATACTGCATGATGGAAGAGATAGGGAAGGGTTGTCCGGAACTTAGCTCTAGAGACTAAACAGGGGTTCCACCACTTCAAGCCTCCAATAATCAAAGTGGTGGTATTTCACCGGTTGATGAGAGTCATCTACCACCTAGTACTGCCTGGTAACATAGAGGTGTGGCGTTCCTCCATGTGGTGTGGGCCCCACACCTCGACCCCTGCTTACCCAGGTTGGTTCACACCTGGGTGGTCTCCCACCATGTACTTGTGCATGGAGGTTATACCCAGGATTACTAACAGTCCCACCATTGTGAAGGTGCCAGCAGAGGATTTGGCTTTCACAGACCGTCCGGACTTTGCCGAAATTGGGTCCACTTGACTTGAGTGTCACCTGAATATCAGTTCCATCAGTGTTTTAGACTCCCAGGTAGCAAGTACAGCTTGTCTGGCATATCTGAGAGAATGTCTGTGACAACCTCAAAGACTAGATTGGTAGATAACTAACAACCTTTGCCAAGTGTGTTTAAAAGAAGTAGAAGTGGTGATAGAAGCTGAGCACTTTTCAGAGATACAAAATTTGAAATTATAACAAGCAATCAATATTTGGATATGAGTCAGTGAGTGTCACTGACTCATATTCAAATCCAGTTCATGATCCAAAAGTTTTGAAAGAAGAAAAATTGATGAACACAAGAAAAAGAACTTCTGAATCAACCTGTGATAAAAGCAGTCCTAAACGTCAAGCTAGCTGTTAATTTATCCTCACTCATGCAAAATAGTATTTTCATGTTTCTCTCTTTTGGCTTGAATAAAGCAATTTGCTTGTTTGAAAATCCGAAAATAGCTGTTTTATCCAACATACCTCACATCCGTGTGCTGAGGTTATTACTTATAGATTTGTTGAAGAATTTTATGCAAATTTATTTTACTAACAGTTTTCAAGTCTTCCACTTTCATTGTGTAAATTATTCACTGTAGTTGACTAAAGCAGAAAATGATTTAGCCATAGGCATTTCTACCCCCAAGGTTGTGGAGAGCCTAAAACAAGAGGAGGAGATTTTGTTCTTTTGCTAAGTGAGTAGGTGCATTATGGCCATGTTGCCCTGGCATAAGTTCCCATTGTAAAATGATATTTTTATAAATGCTGATAATATGAAAATGATGCACTGCCCATCTGATGAAATTGGACAGACTGGTGTCCAGTGGTTTGTGTTGCTGAAGGCTGAAGATAAAGAAATAGATGAAGCAATAGATTTAGCAGTGTCAGTTTCAGTGTGAGAACCTATCACATGATACTACCAAAGAAGAAAGAATTGATGTACAGTGTTCCTTGATTGGAGAACTGACAAGTGCTTAAGGAAGCTTTAAATATATCAAATTATCTGAAGTCATGCTTGTTTGAGCATGAAAGAATATTCAACCAGGTTACAAAAACAGAAACTGAGTTCAGAGTAATAAACTTGCTATTGAAGCTTTAGAAATGCTGACAGCCAAGTCTAGACAGTAGTGCCATCACTATGAATAAAACTTTAATTCAGCATTGTTGATGAGGGCAGAGTCCAACAGTATCTTTCTTGAAGCAGTCAAAATGAGATTTCTAATAGAAAACCAAACAAATCCACAGACAGAAAAAATGTGAGGTTGGGTAATTTTGAAAGCATACTATACTGATAAACAATGTAATGTTTTATTTTAATATGTATGTTGTCTGTGAAATTTAATTTCTAGTGCAGTGTGGACTTAAAAAAAAAAAAAGTCTCCTTTTCTGAAAACCTGTTTTTTGGGAAGCATTCCTGCTTTTTGCAACAAACCTGTTTTTGGACAAATCTCCCTGTTTTCTTCCTGCTTTCAAATGATTGATTTCTAGATTTCTGAAAGTCAAAAGTTGGCAGCTATAACATTAGCTTTGGTAACTTGTACACTCTGGTTCTTTGCTTGTAGTCTGTGTTTATTCTTTTAAATAATTCTGTCAGTGTTTGCCTCGTGATATTTGGAAGCTAATGTACACTCGACCATTTAACTAAAACCTCTTATATTTGAGAGAGAGTGCATTTGATGTGCCATAATTTTTGGACTGTTTAGAAATTACAGCATTCTGAAGTTCTCAACATTCTGAAAATTCGTAAATAATGGTTGTAAAGTATAAATTTGGAATTCATAGCTGAAAGTGAGCAGTTACTTTTGGGGTGAGCTGTAAATCAGAACAAAGCTCAGCTTTATTGTATGTTTATTGTGTATGGATAAACTAAACACAAGCAAAATAAACTAAACATAAACTAAACACAAGCAAAAAACAACTAAAAGTGTGTACCAAGCTGTAAACAAAAAAAAAAAAAAAAAATGAGTTCAATCAGTGTGCTTTTACTTTTACACCACTTGTATATTCACTGCTTAAGAATGGCAATCTATTTGCATTATGGCACAGCACTTGATGCTTTCAGAATGGGCACCTCCATAGCCAGGTGGACAGGAGCAGCAGTGCATAGCACATGCTTCTTGATTAGACCGGGGTTCGAGCCCGTGACCACCAAATACGGAGGATGTGGAAAGGTCAGGGAATGACCACCGCATATTCCCGGAGCAATACGGCCTTAGATGCTAATGCTCCTAAAAACCAAATAACAAACAAACAAGCTTTCAGAATGCTTGCATGCAGTAATCATCCAGTAATGGCACATCACTTGTAGTACCATTTGATACTTATATGTGTCAGATGCAACAAACATTTTAATAAAACTGGAAACATCTGTTTGAGGCGCTTTCCTCAAATGCAAGCACCTGGTATAAATATTCTTTGATATGGAAAAAGCATATGACATAGTTTGGAGATTTGGAATTTTTAGAGACATTTATAACCATTGTCTTGTTTTTATTAAAAACTTTTTGTCGAACCATTTGTTCCAAGTTTGTGTGGATCTACTCTCTCCCTCAGCCTTTTTGTCAAGAGGAAGGAGTTATTATTAGCCATATAATGCAGGGAAGCCACAGGCTTTTGCTGGGCTGGAAAAAAAAGTTTATAAAGAAAATAGACAAATTATGCACTTCCCTCTTCAAATTGTCAGTCTCAGCTATCTGCAGAGGCAACTTGCTCCAGTAATCAACAACTTGCTAGCTAAAAGAAAACTTACAATATAGACTAAATCTCTTTCCCTTTAATTTTAATTTGTTTTTTTCTTCTTTTTTTTTTTTTGGTAGTTTTTGGCGCATCGGCTTCTGTGGCCATAATGCACCTCCCAAGGTTTTTGCAGTACTTTGATCCAAGCTCAAGGCGGGATTCGTACCCGTGACCTTTGGGTTGTCGGGCAGGCACTTTACCCACCTGGCTAGCCTGGTCGGCATTTTAATTAACTAAGGTCCACAATTTTAATTTGTGGCCCTCTTTTTATTGATGAATGCCTTTCATCTTTTACCACTTTTAGTCATCTGACTGAGCCCGTACAAATACTTTCCGACAATTACCATGTGTGTATGTCAGCTGTTTTTTGGTATTTAAAATCCTTAAACTTATATACTTTTTACACCTAATTTACTGATTTTAATTCCTTATACATTATGACATAGTGACAAAATTTTGTTGATTTTCACTGAAATAATTTTTTTAGTTTTGTCTTTTATAGAACCTAGTTTTACTACATTATAGTCATTGCTGCTGATGCACACTCAAAACAAACAAACAAACATTCAGGAAAATGCAACTCTTAATCCAGAAAGAATTGGAAAGGATGCAGGGGTAGGTAAAAGCGATTCTTGCACAGCTTCTATTGGAACAAGCAGCAGCAGCAGCCTGAAAAGCAAAGTGCTAGGGATTTCAAGCACTGTTGGGGGCCATCATGAAACAAGTAAATACATGGGCTGTATTAGGGCAGTTAAGAGTATGAATAGGTATATGTATACTTGCATGTATACAATGTTAGGATCATAGTAAATAAATTTGATGAATTTGAAATTTTAGTTAAGACATCAAATGCGGACATTGTTGGTATATCAGAGATGTGGTGTTACCCAGCTATAAGAGATGCTGTATTTGAATATGGGGAGTGCATATTCTCTCCATAAGAATGGAGAGAATATGTGCAGAAAAATGACAAACAGGATAGGAGTGAGAGTTAAGAAGCACATAAAATCTGCATCCATTTGTCATGGGTTACCAGTGCAACATTGAGTCAGTTTAATGTAACATAAGCACTGGGAAAGAAAAAATGAGAGTACGAGTGTGTTACTAGTAGTAGTGGCATGTGATGCCAGAAAGCAAGTGTATGAGCTTATGCAGAATCAGCCAAAAAAAATCACATCATTCCCTCCAAAAGCCTATCCAGTTCCTCCTTAAATTTATTCAACCCATAAACTTCCACAACGACAGATGGAAGTTTGTTTCATCAATTAACCACCCGCTGGCTAAAGGCAAATTTCCGCACATCTATTCTACATCTGTCTTTTCTTAATTTGAATTTATGCCTCCCTTAGGTTCGTAATCTGAACAAGTGGAAGGATCCCATCAGAATTCAGCGTGCTCAACCCATTCAAGGCCTTATACACCTCAATCATATCACCGTGCAGGTGCCTAGTCTCCAGCCACTGCAATTTTCACAACTTAAGCCTCTCTTGTTAAGAGGATCCCTTCATTCCCCTCACCAATCTTGCCCTTGTCTGTACACATTCAAGCAAATCGACATCCTTCCTAAAATGAGGCTTCCAGACCTGTACGCAGTACTCAAGGCGTGGGCTGACCATTGCCTTATACAGAGGGACAATCACCTCCTTTTCTCTGGTAGCAAAATTCCTATATATCATTGACAAAACCCCATGACGTGCCCTGGTAGCCTGTCTGTATTGCTCAGAAAACTTCATATCTGACTGCACAATTACTCCCAGGTCTTTCGTTTTCTACCACCTTAAGTGTAGTACCACACAGTTGGTACTTTTCTCTTGGGTTACTTCTACCCATATGCAGTACTTTGCATTTGTCAAGGTTAAACTTGAGTTGCCACTTCTTAGCCCAGCTGCCCAAATTATCTAGATCCTGTTGCAGTAGCACACTGCCATTACTGTCATTAACAACCCTGCCAACCTTTGTATCATCTGCAAACTTCAACACTAAGCCTGATATACCTTCATCAATATCATTGATAAATATACAAAACAACAGTGGACTA